>NC_142810.1:19502916-19508415 GCF_049724085.1 Artemia sp. Qi Xiang Cuo | reverse complement strand
TGCATCCCTGGAGAAATAGTTATTAGATCTTTTGACTGTTATTAACAAAACTGCTTTCTCAAAATGTTGATCAGTGATGAGGGAAGGGAGCGGTAAAAAAGGGCAAGAGGGTTGTTTGCCCTGCGGTAACTCTTCTACGTCCTCTTAAAGTTTTAACTTAATATCCTTAGCTGTTCCTTAGATATTCCTGATTCGCCTTTTGACAACCAGCACTTACACGGTGTGTTTTAATAGGCTCAGCATCCATCTCAAAAGTTGCGGGGGTTATATCAACCCTCTTTGCATGATTATTTGACCTTTAAATTAATTTGAACAAGATGGCTATTTCAAGATTTCGATCAAATAGTTTTGGAGGGAAGACAACTAAAATGGGTGTAGGAGGAGGGCTAGTAGCCCTCCAGCCACTTCTCAACATCTCCCTCAACATGTCCTGAAAGTGTCAACTGAATACCCTCAGCAGTTCCTAAAATATTGCAGATAAATATTGCAGATAGCCTCCTTTTTGATAAACTGAGGACACGTAGTGCCTTTTAGTTTAATATAACATACCCCTCAACATCCTCCAAAGTTTCAACTAAATACTCTTAGTCTTTTCGGATACACCAAGAATTAAACATTCCCCCTTTTCCTAATAATAAATTCTGCCTCTAAACAACGAGCTAGTTGCAAAATTTACAATCCTTGCCCCGGGGCTTTTTCTTGCACCAGGGCTTTTTCTTGCTCTGGGGCTTTGGGGTTATGACATCCCTGGAGGCATAGCTGTTAGAATTTTTGACTGGTTTGAACATAATAGCAGTTTCAAAAATTTCATCAGTGCTTAGCCCTTAAAAGGGTAATGAGGAGGAGAAGGTCACTCTCCAATCTCTATCGAACAGTACCCTCTTAAATTTCCTTAAAGTCTCACTTTCATACTCTAAGCCTTTTTGGAGATCCAGGATCAAACCTGCCATCTTTTCCAATAAAAAACCTGAAATAGGGGGGGGGTGTCAACCCCGGAGGCATAATTATTTGACCTTTGAATTGTTTTTAACAAAATAGCTATCTAAAGTATTGATCGATTACATCTGGGTGTAAAAGGGCGTAGGGGAGGAATTTGGTTGCCCTCTGATCACTTTTGACTCTTAAAAAGGGCAATATAACTTTTGATTTCCATTTTAATGACCCCACTCCCAAGTTTGTACGACCACATCCTCCATAAAGAAACTTTATATTGTAACAATGGACAACTTGTATGACCTACAGTCCTTACCCTGTGAACTGTGAGGGGTTTTGTCAACCCAGGAGACACAGCTATTTGGATTGTTTTGAACAAGATGGTTATCTCAAAATTTTGGTAAGATCCATTTGGGGAAAAAAGGCGTTTGGGGAGGGTTGGCTGCTCTCCGATCATTTCTGACTCTTAATTAGAGAACTAGATCGTCCAAATTCCAATTGAATGGGTCTTTCTCAAAGTTTATACTACCACCCCTTCCGTGTAAAGTTTCTCTGGAAAAAAATAATAATAAGAATTTATTAAAGCCTAATGGCCCTTTACTATATTTGCCTCTTCTATGGGGCTATAAATACCCATATTTATTAAATCATGATATAACTTTCAATGATAATGCTAAGGCATATGGCTTATGGCATAGCAGAAGTAATACTATCTTGCTTCAAAAATTTAGTATAATACCAAGAAGCCACCCATAAGCTCTTCGAGGAATGGCAAAGGATTCCCTCGACCAGAAACTTTAAAAACACATTGAAAAGAGCAAAAAATATAAAATTTGATCCCACAAATTTACTTGATTTAAGCATAAAATTCCTAGAAAATCATCTCGCCTCTTTTTTTCGATGTAATGGATTAAATTATATATTTTCTTTCCAAGACCACACTGCGTTTCTATGAGGAACAAATAAAAGTTCAAATGGGGATAAGTCTATTTATTAAACGGTGAAAACAAATATGTTAGTTTTAATTTTAATGCTTTAGTATATCTGCTGATGACGACCACTGTATATGTGGTAGAATCATCCAGACTTGTATCTGTTATCATTGTCTGATAAAAGCACTTATCCCCATCTGAACATTTATTTGTTTATCTGTCCCCTAAACAATTATATGGAATCGCTGGACTGTGGGTACCTACAGCAATCCTATACCTTCGGGATTAGCCTACATAATTTTGTCTGAATGTTACACTTTTTTGCATACGTTTTTTATTCTAAGGGGGGATTCCTAGTACCTCTCCCTCCCAGGAACACCCAGGATATGAACCTAATTAATTAACAACGATTTTGCTGTCCTCGTAGCCTTTAATATCCAATTTTGCCGATTTAACTTCCTAACAAAGCGCTACAGCTTTATGGGAAAATACACACGGCCACATGACTTTAATTTCTGATCGATTTGATTAATGTGCCTACACTAAATATAAAAATGTCCATTGTTGTCGGCCTGTCGAACCTAGTATCTTACAAAGACTAAAACATGTTCATTGTTTATGGGCTGCATATCTGCGTGAATTCGTCTGACTGTAATTTAAGTGTCATCATTTTTTAGTCATCTGCTACCCAGGGGGCACCAAGTCCTTAATGTCCCCTAAATCTATTCTTGAGTTCTTAACCCATTAATAGTAATTGGTTTAGAAGAAAGTAATTGCTGTACGTAACTAAGGTGTGTTGTGTTATTTTTCTTTAGATGGTCGCTACCGACCATTTTTTCTTTTCTTGTCTTCTTTTCAGTTAGTTTCAGTAAAAACAGCAGCAACAGAGAATTTATACATAAATTTTTCTCTCTTTATATATATATATATATATATATATATATATATATATATATATATATATATATATATATATATATATAAGAAGAAGAAAAATTTATGTATAAATTCTGTGTGTGTGTGTGTGTGTGTGTGTGTGTGTGTGTGTGTGTGTGTGTGTGTGTGTGTGTGTGTGTGTGTGTGTGTGTGTGTGTGTGTGTGTGTGTGTGTGTGTGTGTGTGTGTGTGTGTGTGTGTGTGTGTGTGTGTGTGTGTGTGTGTGTGTGTGTGTGTGTGTGTGTGTGTGTGTGTGTGTGTGTGTGTGTGTGTGTGTGTGTGTGTGTGTGTGTGTGTGTGTGTGTGTGTGTGTGTGTGTGTGTGTGTGTGTGTGTGTGTGTGTGTGTGTGTGTGTGTGTGTGTGTGTGTGTGTGTGTGTGTGTGTGTGTGTGTGTGTGTGTGTGTGTGTGTGTGTGTGTGTGTGTGTGTGTGTGTGTGTGTGTGTGTGTGTGTGTGTGTGTGTGTGTGTGTGTGTGTGTGTGTGTGTGTGTGTGTGTGTGTGTGTGTGTGTGTGTGTGTGTGTGTGTGTGTGTGTGTGTGTGTGTGTGTGTGTGTGTGTGTGTGTGTGTGTGTGTGTGTGTGTGTGTGTGTGTGTGTGTGTGTGTGTGTGTGTGTGTGTGTGTGTGTGTGTGTGTGTGTGTGTGTGTGTGTGTGTTTGTGTGTGTGTGTGTGTGTGTGTGTGTGTGTGTGTGTGTGTTTGTGTGTGTGTGTGTATTTATACATATAAGCACATATTATAGAAATACATAAAAATATGAATACATTTTTTTATTATTATTATTATTAATTTTTTTGGAAATATCGAAAGATGGATTGGAGAAAAAATGCAGGCTGTGAGATTTTAATCAGAATTGTATATTTTTTACTGATATTGTTTTCTTTCAGTTAAAAGTTATTGGAGATAAAATATTTTTATTTTTTTATTAATATGAGTAGATATTGAACTGATTAGTTAAACAGTGAGTGGCACTTCTTAAATGCTGAAAATGCAAAAAAAGATTAAGCAAGAAATTTAAATCGCGCAAATTAGAGACTGATATTTCAAAAAAAGAAAAAAAAGAAAAACAATCAGAAGAGGGAGGTGCATCCAAATAGAAGCATTCTAATCCCTCCTTCACCTTTGGAGTTTTTCATTGTTTTCATATAGAAAAATCTTGAGAACTTGAGTGTGGTGGCTTAAACACAAGTACCGTTTTGTTTAACCTGTTGATTTTCTAAGTACGCGGGAGAAATGGTTTTGACTAGGAGAAACAAAAATGACCAAAGTTAGTTACATAATGGCCTAGTAAAACTGAGTTAATTTTTTTGCGTTGTTTTCCTTATATTCAGTTTGTACTCCTTGAAGTTTAAGCATTATTTTTATTTTTTAAATAAAACAGGAAATTCGGTTCATAATATTTTTATTTTCATTCAATCGTAAAGTTCTGAAAAAAAAGCGCTACAGAACTTGATGAACCTGCAATAATTTACATTTTTGTAATTTAACTACTCAAGAAGGGTCGAAGTGAAGTCCAGTAGAAGTTACCGTATTCCCGGAAGTCCAAGCAAATTTGGATTTATTAACGATATAAAAGAGAATTTTTTTTAAATATATTTTATTTTCAATGAAGCGCAAATGACGCTCTGAGTAGTATAGCTATAACAATTACAACGAGGGTGTCCCCCCATATAGCTATAACAGTTACAACGAGGGTTTCCACCATATAGCTATAACAGTTTCAAGCGGACAGTACTCCTGCCATACAAGCAGACAGTACAATGACCGGATTCAACCTAACATGAAAATTCGTGCTGTTCACGATAATATGCCTCTGTTAAAAGTCGTGCGTGTTTTCATAGTTTGGTGATTCGTTTCCTGGTATGAGGTTATGAAATTCTGTCTTTAAATTAATTTATTAGGTGTGGTTGTTTTATGTTAAACCTTGCACACGGGTATAAAAACTCTGACAATGAGTTATTTTCTCAGTTCAAAATTGGCATTTGAAATATAATGATGCATTCTAACAAAAGGAATATTAATGAAAGCTACACGCAAGAAGTAAGTTATTCTTTTATATTCTTAGTGGGTAAAGAAATTAATTCTAATAAAATTTATTGTTAAATATTTTTGAACCTGGATCTCCAGCGGTCGGTAAAGAGCAATATCAAAACAAGAAAAAAGTATGTAAAAAGTGCATTTAAATGGCTTGCGAGCTTAGTACATGAGGTAAATCATACCTATTTTTTATTCCGGCCAAAAGTCCCCCCCCACTATGCTACAATCGTCCACCCCCACTCCACCAACCCCCCCCCCCACTCCACCAACCCCCCCCCCTCCCTCCAACCCCCTCTCCCTCCAATCCCCCCACAACTTTTTTTTTTAAACTTTTTTTTTACATCTCTTAGAATGTCATGAAAAACACTTAAAACACAAAAAATTCACATTTAATATTTTCCAACTTCAAAGTGGGAATGATATAGATATGTGTGTCGCAACTTTTACTATTAGAAAAATAATATTTGTAATGACCACTTTTTTTCTTTTTTTTTCTGACAGTTTTTTTTTTACTTTTTTTTCTGACAGTATTTATTTTTTTATTTTTATTTTTTTAACTTTTTTTACATGTCTTAGAATGCTATGAAACATACTTAAAACATAAAAAAATCAGAGTTAATATTTTCAAACTTCAAAATAGAAATGATATAGATATGTGTGTCGA
>NC_142810.1:19485416-19495416 GCF_049724085.1 Artemia sp. Qi Xiang Cuo | reverse complement strand
TTGGGGGGAATACTGGGCTAAACAGTGCCAGATTTAGGGGCTTATCGCTTCGGAAAGTTCATAGCAGTAGCAGGGTTGGCCGTGGGCACTACTAACTAGTAATTGGTTCATAAGGATTCATAGATAATTCACCAGTTATCGGTCTTTCATGTCCAAATCATAATTGTCGATGCAAACAAAGCCAGTATCGTTGGCTTTTGGACCTCACTCTCTGCTTGATTGGGCCTTCAGGTCTAGGCTATAACATTGTTATTTTAACAGATCTAAATAAGATGCCGGGGAATCACCATTAACGGTATAGTTAATTCTATAGGAGCGTTTTAAAGAGACGTTAGCGATCATGTCCTCTATTTCAGTTAAGTAATTTTTTGTTGTGATATTGGTCCTGCACACACTGCTTATGCTCGCTTCCGACCTTGAATCTGACAATTCCTAATAAGACGACTACTTAAATATCCATCTTCATAGTAGGTTGAAAAGGCATTTTTACCACTTTGGCAAGAATGGAGTCGGGCATCTTTTAAATCTATCCAGTTCAGTTCCGATTAGAGGCGAGGAGAAGTGAGCCTTTTCATTAGGCACTTCTACGTCTAGAACACATTGACCCTGGAGTGCAACAGGTAATGCTGACACAGTTCAATTAAATTAAACTCAACAAAATCACCCTCAATATCTATATCATTTGATCATGTACTTTGGCAAAACAGCTAAACTCCTTTAGTTCAAACTTGCTTATTTGCTTGATCATTCTTAGAAGAAAAGTCACAAAACACACAAACGCAAAGAAAAGAGAATCAGAATCTAGAGTCAGTACCAGTATATGTTCATCCAATAAATATTAGGTGCAAAACATTGAAGGAATAGTATTCTAACAACTGCTTTTGTATATTCATATACACGGTTGGAAATTAATTCAATTTCTTTATTCTATGCAGGTTGGAAAAAAAAAGTAACTAGTCTTAGAGCATGAGATAAAAGACAACCTTAGAGATCCCTCTAATAAGCTTTGGTGCTTGTCAGTTATCAAGACCAAACTAAAGTTCTTGATCTTAGTAAAACTGGTTTCTCTATCTGCATTCAGAGATAATTAGCTTAGTCTTAGTGACATAAACTACAATACAGATAAATTTTAATTAAATATTTAATATATAGATTTGGCTAGATTAGGTATTTAATATAATGCGTTCTGGGCGTTCTGTTTTCCATAATTCTCTGTTGTAGTTCCCATAATTTTGTTTCTAAAGTATTATATTTTCATTATATTTTAGTTTATTTCATTATGATCAACCTAACTTCACTTCTTGAGTGTGGTCGGGATAATACGGAAGTACCCCATAATCTTGCAGATATTGGCCGTTTGTTCTTATCAGCTTTGTTTGGGAAATTGTGTGAAACAAAACACCGAAACTTTATGACCCAAAACGTTTCAGTACTCGGACTATACTAAATTTCCTGCAGACACACCAATCAGGCTTAAGAAGATTTCAAGCTTCATTTCAAGTTTGTCTGGTTGTACAGTTTTCCAGTTTTCCAGTTTTCCATTATTTGACTGGGAATAAAGCAAAATTTCATGATAAATTATTTATGTGTCGCAGGCACGTAAGTGGTCGATCAATTCAATAAGTATGCAGTCAATTTTATAGTAAATTTTCGTTTATCACTGACTTTTAGCAACAAATTCTCTTCATAAAAAAATATACCTCAGAGAAGATTACAGCCTTAATGATTGGCTGGGAAGCATACATCATAAAAGCAAAACCAAAGAATATATTGCACCTCATTTACAATATTTAAAAAAAGCGATATATCCGAAGGTTCGCCCAACACCTCAGAGCACCACGTGTGTTGCAAGGTTCCTCAACGCGTGGCACACTTTCGCCACACTTAGAACGTACCAGCGGTTCACATGATTTCCAAAAGTCCGACCCTCTATAATGAAATGACATGAGTTTTGATTACGCATATATTGCCCCGTCGTCCCTATGTTGCTAGCAGTGTAGATCCTTTGTTTATGTCATAATTTCTTCTTTGCTTGACTATATCTAATACTTTAAAGCTAAGTTATGACAGATGTCGGTATTTTGCTTTAGTGGAAATGACCAAGCGAAATTCTGGCTGGTATACCTGATTGAAAGTGAAATCCTTTGGAGTCATCCAAGAAAAGTGTTTTAAAAAAGGACTCCTTTGAAAACCTATCTAAAACCAATACCAAAGGTAAATTTTACCTGTCTCTTACCAAGAGCCTTATACTTATTTTAGACACAATTTTGACTAAACTTGACCTAAATCTTATCCGTCCTGGAAGGTCGTCTTGGAGCCTCATCATTGACTATATTATTGATATGTGGTCTACATTAGCATCAATCTTTAGTCAGGTAATGAAATTGCGGCAGTCCGAGTGCTGAGAAGCTATCTCATCTCATCGGGGAGACGCCTGTGGAGCGAGAGCCATGCACGTGACTATTGAAGGATAATTTTGGAAGACAGAAATCTCAAGCATGTTGGATGAGGCCCAGCACCTCAAGCTGCTGCAGCTTTATCTTATCTAGCACGGTGTAAGTCATCTTGAGGCTTTTTACAAGATTACACAATTTTGAAGATGGAAAAAATATTTTTCAGCTCTCATCCGAAATAGAAATTGACCAAATATATGCTCGCACAAAACCAATTTTGTTCAAATGACACGATATCCCGCTATGAAAGCGAAATTTGACTTCTGTCCGGATCTACCTTAAGAGTTTCTAAGTGAATCGGATTTCAAGTGAATTCTTCTTTTGCCTTCCTCGTTCTATGTAAATATTAAATAAAAAAAACAAGTTTTTTTTTTTAACTAAAAGTAAGGAGCGGCATTAAAACTTAAAACGAACAGAAATTATTCCATCTATGAAAGGGGCTGTACCCTCCTCAATGCCTCTCTCTTTACGCTAAAGTTTGACTCTTTCTCACAAACCTATTCTTTAGAACAATAAAAAACAGCGAAAAGAGCAAGGCGTTGAGGAGGGGACAACCCCTTTTATATACGGAATAATTTCTGTTTATTTTAAGTTTTAATATCGCTCCTTACTTTCAGTTAAAAAAACTTGCTTTTTGCATTTAATTTCTTAACGTTTTCGAATTGATGCAGCTTTGATATTGCCTCAACGTACATGAATAATTAAAACGAAATTTGCGTATTAATTTTTTTTTTTTTTTTGCTAAATGCTTTTTCAAAATTTTGATCTGACGTAACTTACGAATTAACCTATGTAACGAACATCTATATTCGTACATTTTTATTACGTATATTATGGTATTCGCCCCCTAGTCAATACCTCGCTCTTTACGCTAAAGTTCAAATTTTGTTCCAATTTTTTAAGAATAACCCCTTATTCACAAAGGCCATTAATTATAATAAATAGCTCTGATGAAATTAAAAAAAAAACTTTAGCGTAAAGAGCGAGATAATGACTAGGGGGCGAACCCAATCATATACGTAACAATTTCTGTTGGCTTTAAGTTTTAATATTGCTTCTTACTTTCAGTTGAAAAAAATTGTTTTTTTTTAAATTTCTGATCGTTTTTATTTTTAATAATGCTGGGAAATCTGGTGCCCGCTTCATAGCAATGTCCCTTCCCCCATGAAAACTTCCTCTAAGGAAAGATCCTCCTACGTAACCCCGACCCCCCCCCCCCGCCAACTACCAGGAAAAAAACCTGAAAACTTCTTTATACTTCCCAATAACCAATATTCCCTGCGGAAAGATTGGGCAAAGTTCATAACTTGCAGACCTTCCCCCGGGGACTGTGGGGGATTAAGTTATCCTCAAAGACATAGCTATTGTATTTTTCGACCATGCTGAGCAAAATGGCTATCTCAAAATTTTGATCGGGTGACTTTGGGAAAAACAATGAGCGAAGGATGGGGCCTAGTTGCCTTCCATTTTTTTTTTGGGTAACTTAAAAAGGGCATTAGAACTTTTAATTTCCGTTCGAATGAGTCTTCACGCGATTTTCTAGAACCACTGTACTTACTTACTTACTTGTACTTGTTGCACGTTCAAGCGGCATCCAGACTCATCGTGGCACCCAGCAGATGACGACATGTCTCCTTCCATAGGTTTTGCTCGAGGGTGGCAGGCTTCATCATTTCCAGCCACTGGCAATCCCAGCGACGGCCGTATTTTTTGAACTCCTCCGATTGGCTCCAGATCAGACTTAACTGGTGCTAGCCACGTCTTCTTTTGGCCTCCTGCCCTCTTCCTCCATGCTGGTAGTGGTAGACACTTGAGACATTTTTTGCTTATATGGTCATCTAGTCTGCGCATTGTGTGGCCAAACCATCTCAGTCTTCTGTGCTTAACAATGTCAGAGACAAGTGGGCGATCCCCACATCTTCTCCTTACTTCTTCATTTGACATTCTATCTGAGAGGCGGATACCCAGGATATAGCGCAGGCAATTGTGGTTGAAGATATTCAAGCTCAACGCTTCGGCTGCTTTAAGTGATGACGTTTCACATCCATAGAGGAGGACAGAGAGAACCACAGCTTCATACGCTCCGCTTCCAGAGATACTTCCGTAGTTGAAGGAAGACACTCTAGGCTGACGATATGCCACTCTTGATTTCTTCTGAAGATTCACCGGCAGGGTTTACCATCGATCCGAGGTATTTGGAAGACTGGACGTCCTATATCTGATTACGATTTAGGGTCACAGGGGTTTCATCCATCCCATCTGTTTGCATGGATTTTGTTTTTGGTAGGCTTATTTGGAGACCAGTCGAGAGTGCCTTGACTGCCACGTCATTTATCATAGCCTGGGCTTCTGTAACGGATTCAGAAAGCATGTCCACATCGTCAGCATAGTCAAGATCTGTGACGGAGAAGGACGGGCTCACTGCAACGCCTTTATACTTGTCCAGGACCCTGAGGATCCAATCGATGACGAAGCTGAACAAAGTTTGTGAAAGGACACAGCTTTGACTTACACCTTCTTCGATCAGGACCAGACCTGAAAGATCGCCATTGACTCTTACCCGGGCCTTTATTCCATCATTGTATGTCTTGAGCAGATTGATGATCTTCTCAGGCACACCGTCCTCTCTCATTGCTTCCCATATTGCATCACGATGGACCAAATCAAACGCGGTAATGAAGTCTATGAAGATTTGGATTGTTTCCTGCTGGCGTTTAAGCCGGTGTTCAAGGATCTATCGCAGGCTAAAAATCTGGTCACAGCAACCCATGCCCGGCCTGAATCCTGCTTGGTTGGGTCGCGTTCGGCTGTTTCTGGTGTCTCTGAATCTATTTATTTAAAAGTATGACTGCGAACAGCTTGGCAGCAATGGGGATAAGGAATATATCTCGTTTTTGCAGTCCATTCGGTCTCCTTAGTTGAAGATAGGGACAATTATTGAGGTCTTCCAGTCATCTGGGATGTATTCATTGTCCCAGCCATCGGTTATCACAATATGAAGCTCATCCACCGCCACCTCGGGGAGAGCTCTCAGTAACTCGGCAGGAATCCCATCTATTCCTGGGCTTTTATGGTTTTTCAAAACTTAGATCGCCTTAATTACTTCATCCCTGGAGGGTGGGTCCGTACATACATTTTCATAAGCCTGGTTGTGCGGGGGGTTTTGCGGTGCTGTAAGTGGTTGCTTTCGATTACTATTGTCTGCTAGTCTCAATAGCTCTTGGAAGTGAACTCGCCATCTTTCGATACGTTCCTCGCTGCTTGTGAGTATTTTTCCATCCTTCGCCTTAAGTGAGGGGATGGTAGTTTGCTTCTTCTTCCCAGTGCATTCTCCAAGTATCTGATAGAGTTTTCGTGTATCGTTCTGTGATGCGGCTCTTTCCATATCAATGGCAATATTAAACCAGTATGCTTTTTTATCAGCTCTTGCCAATTTGTGATATTCTTGTCGTAGCACTTCGTATGTGTGGGACTTTTTGTTGATCATTTCTTTTTTCTTGGCAGAGAGTTTGAGAGTCTTTGCTGAGATCCATTTCTTGGTTTATACGCTTGACAAACCCAAGTATATTTGAGGCAGCTTCATTGATGTGGTCCTTGAATTTGCTCAATTTCTTCTCAATCTTTATCTTGGGGCAGTTGGGCACTGATCAGTCGGGGTTGCCTCCTCGGTGTCATCTTGAAGGACAGCTAAGCGGTTTGAGAGTTCAAGGACAAAGGCTCCTCGGTGCTCATCTACTTTCAGCTTCGACACGTCTATTTTCTGGTTCGGCATAGTAGTCTTCCTTGAGCTAAGTCTGTACTTTAGCCTTGTCTCCAGCAAGAAGTGGTCAGATCCATTTTTCTATACCGTGTCCTCACCTCTGTGCACTCTCGAGTCCAACACCATGGATTTCCATCGTCGAGATACAAGGAGATAATCTATTTGGGCCTTTACTCTTCCATCGTGGGATTCCCATGTATACGTATGACATGGCTTGTGCATAACCAGGTGTTAGCCACAGCGAGATTGTTCTGCATTGCGAACAGCTAAAGCCTATTTCCATTTGTGCACCTGTCTCCGAGGCCGTGCTTGCCGATCGCCTGTTCCGAGTTTATCAGCTTTCAGCCGATTTTGACATTCAAGTCGCCTCCAATTAGGAGGATATCTTTCCGGAGAATCTTATCAATGACTGTTTGCAGGTCACTGTAAAACTGATCTTTTTGCTGTTCAGTGGCATCTCTTATTGGGGCGTAAACGCTACGGATAGTCAGATTGTTCGTGCGACCTTTAATTCTTGCCCGTACGATTCTCTCAGACACAGGCTCATATTCAATGAGCCCAGTGACTGCTTTGGGGGACAACATGGTATCTACTCCTGCTCGGCCAGATCCATCTAATGGTCCCGAGTTATAAAAAGAGACCGCCTTCCCAGCCACGGATTCAAGGGTCAAGATGTTACGTCCATTTAGTCTCGTCTCAGAAACACACAGAATATCAAGGTTATAAAGATAAAATTCATCAGCTACAAAAGCTTCTGTCAATGAACATTTAATCGAGCAAAGGTTTCAGCAGCCGATATTCAGGCCTTGTCTTCTTGATAGGACGGTAGCTAGCATACTTTTCGATGGCAAAAAATACAAAATTCCACATTTTTGCAGATAGGAAATTGAAACTTCTATATTAAGATTCTTTGGAACGCTGAATCCGATGGTGTTGTTTTCATTAAAGTTTTATGACTTTTAGGGAGTGTTTCAGCCTTTTTTCGAAAATAAGGCCAATTTTCTCAGGCGCTTAACTTTTGATGGGTAGAACTAAACTTGATGAGACTTACATATTTGAAATCACATAAAAGTTTGACTCTTTTGATGCATCTATTGGTTTCAAAATTCTGTTTTTTAGAGTTTCGGTTACTATTGAGCTGGGTCGCTCCTTACTTATAGTTCGTTACCACGAAATGCTTGGTTCTCCAGAGAGTTGTGTCGAAAGCTCTGAAAAGATTGAGGTGGGGGAGGAGAGTGCGCAGCTATGTTGATATCTTTCTGTTTGGTGCTGCCGTGAGTTGTTAGTAGTAATAGTGGTCATATTTTTATAGTCATTTGATACCGTCGTATTTGGTTAATTTTGCATATACTTGTTTCCTTTTGGAAATTGGTCGACTTTTACTTTCTTTTGTTAATGGAATATATTACTTATACAACCAGCACGTGTTCAAAACTCTCAGCGAATCAGAAAAAAGGGCTATAAAAAAGCACCGAAAGTGTTTCAGAGGACAAAATCAAATTTTGTATTTGTGTGAAGGGGTCCAAATATTTATCCTCCAATCCCCGCAAAACAGTAGAAGCTACAACTTCTTTTCTTTTTTTATGCCTGTCACCTGAGAGGCTCGTTATATACTAATTAAATTTAAAAAAACAAATTTTTTTAACTGAAAGTAAGCAGCAACATTAATACTTAAAACGAACAGAAATTATTCCGCATATGAAAGGGGTTGTCTCCTCCTCAATACCTCACTCTTTACTCTAACGTTTTTATTGTTTTAAAAAATAAAGTTGTGTGACAAATTCAAGCTGTAGCGTGAAGAGCGAGGTATTGAGGAGGGGACAGCCCCTTTCATATACGGAATAATTTCTGTTCGTTTTAAGTTTTAATGTCGCTCCTTACTTTCAGTTAAAAAAAAGTTGTTTTTCTTAATTTAATTTCTGAACTTTTTTGGAAACCCCCTCCTCTGACACCCCCCCCCATTAGAAAGAAATACCTCCTGAAACGTCTTTATACTTCCCATTAACCAATACTATGTGTAAACAATGGGCAAAGTTCATAACTTGCAGCGCTTCCCCAGGGAACTTTGGGGGATAAAGTCATCCTCAAAGACGTATCTATTCAATTTTTGACTGTGTTGAAAAAAATGACGATCTCAAAATTTTGATTGGTTGACTTCGGGAAAAATGAGCGTGGGAGGGGGCCAAGTTGCCCTCCAATTCTTTTAGTCCCTTAAAAAGGGCACTAGAACTTTGAATTTCCGCTCAAATGAGCCCTCTTACGATATTCTAGGACTATTGGATCGATACGATCACCCCTGGGAAAAAAAACAAACAAACAAAAAATAAGAAATAAATAAATAAACACACATCCGTGATCTTTCTTCTGATTAAATAAAAAAAACAAGTTTTTTTTAACTGAAAGTAAGGAGCGACATTAAAACTTAAAACAAACAGAAATTATTCCGTATATGAAAGGGGCTGTCCCCTCCTGGACGTCTCGCTCTTTACGCTAAAGTTTTTTATTGTTTAAAAAAAAAAGTTGTGTGTCAGATTCAAACTTTAGCGTAAAGAGCGAGGTATTGAGGAGGGGACAGCCCCTTTTATATACGGAATAATTTCTGTTCGTTTTAAGTTTTAATGTCGCTCCTTACTTTCAGTTAAAAAAAACTTATTTTTTTATTTAATTTCTGAATGTTTTTGAATTAATGCAGCTTTGATTTTGTCTCACCGTACATGAATAATTAAAACGAAATTTGCATATTAATTTTACTTTTTTGTCTAAATGGCTTTCTCGAAATTTTGTTCTGACGTAACTTACAAATTAACTTACATAACGAACTTCTATATTCGTATTTTTTATTACGTATATTAGGGAATTTGCCCCTAGTCGATACCTTGTTCTTTGCGCTAAAGTTCGAATTTTGTTCGAATCACAAACCCCTGAATCACAAAGCCCGGTTATTTAGAATAGATAGCTCTTTTGAAAGTACTAAAAAAACTTTAGCGAAAAGGGCGAGGTATTTCCTAAGGGACGAACCCCCTCATATACGTAATAATTTCTGTTTGTCTTAAGTTTTAATATTACTCCTTATTTTTAGCTGAAAAAACTAGTTTTTTTTTTATTTCTGATCGTTTTTTAAATAGTGCTCGGAAATCTGGCACCCCCTTCATAGAAACGTCCCTTCCCCCAAGGAAACATCCTCCATAGAAGGATCCTCCCCCGTAACCCCCTCCTGCGACACCCCCCCCCCCCCATAAGAAAAAAAACCTCCTAAAACGTCTTTATACTTCCCATTAACCAATACTATATGTAAACCATGGGCAAAGTTCACAACTTCCAGCCCTTCCCCCGGGAACCGTGGGGGATTAAGGCATCCTCAAAGACATATTTATTAGATTTTCGACTATGCTGAACAAAATGGATATCTCAAAATTTTGATTGGGTGACTTTTGGAAAAAAATGAGCGTGGGAAGGGGCCAAGTTGCCCTCCAATTTTTTGGTCACTTAAAAAGGGCACTAGAACTTTTAATTTCCGTTCAGATTAGCCCTCTCACGATATTCTAATGATCACCCCTGGGGAAAAAAAAAAAAAACAACAAACAAATAAACACGCATCCGTGATCTTTCTTCCGACAAATAATACAAAATTCTACATTTTTGCAGATAGGATCTTGAAACTTCCGCACTAGGGTTTTTTGATACGCTGAATCCGATGGTGTGATTTTCATTAAAGTTCTGTGAGTTTTTGGGGGTGTTTCCACCTTGTTTCGAAAATAAGGTAAATTTTCTCAAGCACATAACTTTT
>NC_142810.1:19345416-19480416 GCF_049724085.1 Artemia sp. Qi Xiang Cuo | reverse complement strand
TCTTCGAGAGTTGAGAGTCCTTGCTTTGGAAGAAACTTGTATAGCTATAGGATTCTGATCAGGGGCCAATTTCATAACATGAAACTGTGACGAGGAGCAAGATTTTCCATACCGTGATACCTTTTGATGTCTTAATGGAGTACCCTTTTGAAAGGTTATGCTTTTGTAAAAACATTGGAACCAGAAGGTTTTTCCACGATGGGAGACGGGGGGGGGGATATGACTTAAAAAAAACGGAATCTAAAATCTTGTGCACGTTGACATATATTTCCCATGGTTCTCAGTGGAAGAGGTCCTCAAATTTGCTATATAAAAGTCACAAATTTGCTTTGGGATAAAGTGGGAAATAGACAGAATTTAAGATAAAACTATTCGTTTTTATTTTTATCTCCTAATCTAAGATAATACTTCTATCAAAGATTCAAGATGTATATTTTAAAGCTTCAGCCAAATATAATCTTACTTAGTCTGATCATTTAATATTTTAAATTTAAACATTCGATCTAATTTTAAATGTCTTTAAATGTCTCGCTTAAGCCAGGAAGAATTGGTTTATTTAGTTGTGTAGGATTGTATATGTAGTGATCACAGTTAGGATGATGGGATCGGATACAAATTCGGACGTTTTTTTTTTAACATTTTATGAAACTTTGGAAAATTCTTATGTGGTAACTTAAAAATCTTTAACCTGGACGATATAAATTTCATAAGAAAAGAGAAAATATAAAATGTGTTAAGGGTTTTTTACTGTTCCTTATTGCGCTTTTTGTTTCTCCAGAAATTACGTTTCTCTGTCAGTAAAAATTTCTGACTCAGCATCAGATGACCGCGACCGTAAAAAGACGCATTAAAAAAAAAGGGGGGGACTATTTTATAATCCAAAAATAAAGAATGGTGTGATTGGCTTACGAACATTCGTCACAAAAATGAACCAATGGGATTAAAGCACACTTTATAACACAAAGTATAGGGAAATAATCTCTCTTTTTTTTGAGACGAGTCCAGTCTTTCAAATCTTCGAATTTTGGTATCACTTAGGTCTAGCGAGATCAATGAATATGAAAGAGCCATATTTTGATTACTCTTAACTCCAATGTGATGTTAAATTACAGAACCGGGATGTTTCTATGACTGTACAAAATAAACAAAACTGAAGTTTCACACAGAGCCCAAATATGGCCAATTAAAGTTCGAACCACTTAATAGCATATCACGAATTAATGTTTCGATTGGCGTTTTGCCGACCAGACGTACGAAGAAAAGTTGCTCGATAACCTAGAAAAAAATAATATTGGTTTAGGTTTCTTTATTCACAAACAGAAAAGTAATTTTTGCAAAATACGAACGCTGAACTTACGAAAAAACTGACGTTTCTGCTAACGTGCAGCATAAGATAGCTGCACGACTCAGTAAAAAACTAGACTCACAAAATATCATTTCCATAACACACCCATATGGGTGTACCCGCCTACAGCCTCCCTACCACTCTTCATCCCTACTACCCTCGATCAAAACAAACTATCCGAAACAACATTCAAAATAGCTTTTTTAATGCTCCCTAACAACAAAAATCAAATTAACCGTCATTAATAAATCGTCAGTCGGGTACGGGGCCGTATCCAGGTTTCGTGGGGGGATGGGGGTTACAAAAACATCAAAAACGCATAAACATTTGCTTATATTAATTTTTGTTACATTTTTACGAGTCGTAAAAACATTTCGAGGGGGGGGGGTTCAAACCACCTAACCACCCGGGATACGGCTTTGTTCGGGTATCAAAAGGTCATATCTTTATAACTGGAAATTTTCAGAAGACTTGAAAAAAACTCACAACATTATTTCCCCTCAGATAACCGTAAAACAATACATATAAACCCGTTTTTGTTTGACGATTATAGGAGGGCAAATAAAAAAGCTGTGAGGTTTTTTTGCTCTTCTGAAAATTTACAATTATGGGGACACGACCATTTGATACCCGACTGACGAAATACTCTTTAACCAATTTAATATTTATTTGAATTTCAAAATATAGGACTTCAAATTCAAACATTTGAAGATAAAAAAATCCAACTGTTTTTTCCGAGAGAAAAAAAAATAATTTAAACAAGAAAATCACATATGAATTAAGAAGATCGCTTAAAGCCTTTCCCTCAGAAAAATTAGGTTTATTGGAAATTCACAAAAAACCTGTGAAATTTCTTAAAACCAATATAATTAAAATATTTTAAGACCAAAAAATCTCAAATATAACATGAACTAAATTACTGTAATATTTTATGCCAATATACCAATAAATCTTCTTTCATGATTTTTCTTCTTATTGTAATTTTCCCCTGTTTAATTCATCAGGCTACTCTTTTTTGTTTTATTGTATGATTTGTTCTTCAGGCCATTTTTCTTTATGCTTAGTTGTGATTAATTAATTCAATTTATTTGTCTTTGGTAAGTGATAATCATCAGCTTGTGCGTTAACTGTAAAACCTCATAAATAAAACGATGCTCCTCCACCAACAGCGGCGGATCCAGGGGGGCGAGGAGGGCACGCACCCACCCCCCTAAAGTAGTCTAAATTAGTGTAATTTACCTAATTAACGCAAGTTTGCGTTAATTAAACTTGCTCCTCATGCAAGTTTATTGGATCAACCTATTTTGCGCCCCCCCCCCTAAGAAACTCCTGGATCTGCCCCTGTCCACCAAAGCCAAAAAGGCAAACTATATATTGGTATTACCATATATCTAAAGCCTAAAAGGGTAATTCGAAAGATTGCAGGGAGGCATAAACATTATTTAAAAAACGGGTAGGCCTATGGGTAGAACGGGAAACAAAGAGAGAAGAGAGAAAAAGAAAATGCAACAACGCCATCTTTTAGCCCAAAAAATACAGAAGAGAACGTAAAATAATTTAGTACTCTCAAAATCTCTAAAATTATAACCTCTAAAAATTATGCTAGTTTGCAAGTCCAAAATCTGTATATACTTTTGAAATTTCTTTTTTATTGGAACCAACTATTTTTAGTATTTATTAAGAATGGGTCCAAGGGGGACCCCGACCTCCATCCCCCCTAACATTTTTCTGGAGCCCTCATTCCTTTTTTCGTTTTTTCACTCTTTTTTTAAATAAACTTGTCAATTTTGTCAATTATTTGCGCCCTTGTCACACTGCCCGCCCCCCCCCCTAGAATTTGCTCTAAATCCGGCTTTGGTATTTAGTAAATCTAATACATGCCTACTTTTATGTTAAACGGTAAAAAAGAATGAGAAAAACAAATTAAACCTTTCATGTTTATTTACTAGAGGAAGTTTTCACCAAAACTTAATGTTCTCATTATATGTTGTTGTTGACGGGATATTACTAACCCATCAGTACGTAAAAACACAACGGATTTTCGCAAATAAAAAGCTTTGTTATTAAGTTAGAAAATGCATCACCTATGTACTAGTAGGAGAAGGTGGGTGATATTGCTGATGGTTGGTTTTTGTGTCAATAAAATATTTATGTTAAATTATAGACAGGTAAATCACATACAAATCAATTCATTCTTGACGACACCAGTGTCTAAATTTTACAGAGAAAAACAATCTTGCGCGGTGTTGCAGAATTAAAACATAAAGAAGAAATAAACCTTGTCCAGTAGCGTCAATTCATGAATTTTTGTTTTTTTTGGGAGGGGGGGGGCAAATTTATTTTCAAAATCTAGAACTTGGCAAATTTTGTTGTTTTTTAAACTTTTTTCGACGAAAATACCTAAATCGTTGAATTTTGTCAACTAAAATACCAAAAAAGCCATTTTTCAATGAAATACCAAAACATAATATTTTTCAGAATCTAGGGTGCAACGCAAATCATGTAAGGAGTGTCCCTCCCCCAATTGACTCCACTGGCCTTGTCATTATTCATTACAAACTAATTCTTATGTAAAAGTCCAAAACCTTGAAATATCGACAAATTTAAAAAAAAAATTCCTATTTTTCCCCCCCTCCCCTAAAAAAAAATCCTGGATCCACCCCTGTATTCAAATAAATACAAAACATAATCGCATCTACCAAAAAAAAAAAAAAAAAAAAAAATAACATCCAAGAATCAGTGGTACTGGTGCATTATAACGACTCTTTTAAAGAAGTCGAGTTTGGTTAATGCTAATGAAATAAAATCAAATAGGATGTATATATAATAGTTTATAAACAAATTTGGGCTATATATTTGCATATTAGAAGGGGGGGGGTTAAAGTATAGCATATATTAAATACGTAACCTAACCTAGCCTATGTACCTTTCCCTTCCCCCCTAAACCCAAAGAACAACTGTTTAAATACCGTAAACGCAATGAAAACTACGCTTTGCATTCCATTTCTCAATAGCGGTCTCTTGAAAATAATCCGTCTGGCGGGTTTCGTGTCTCATTAGTATATAGAAGTGTCGTTATTATGCACTAGTACCGAATCAGCCTTTTTGGGTGTTTATAAACACCCAAAAAGGCTGATTCGATGGGTGTTAAATTTAGTTTGTTATTCGATGGAATGATGGGTGCTCAGTTTATAGAATTATCCAGTAAGTTTATCGCAGATCATTTCTGGTCTTCATTCTCGGTACAAATAAAGAGCTCCTCCAACTTATTTCTGCATTAGCGCGTTAGTCTGTTTCCGTCAATCAATGAGAAATGGTTACAAAGTGCATTATTTTTAATTGCGGGTTTCCACTTGTTTCTTGTCGAAGAGAAATCTGACTTGTCTATCCGTGAAAAGATCTAATGCCGCTTATGTTTATATCTACAAAAACGTTCTCTGGAGCACTCGCACCTTGGTCCGGGTTTTTATAATGGGTAAGATAGGGTATGATCATACTGCTAATTCTATAAACTGTGGATGGGTGTTAAAATAAATAATGAGGTTCATTCATTGATGTATGCATGCAAATATGTTGCACTTTAGGCCTACAAAATTTAATAAACTCTGAATAAATATTCGAAGCTTTGAATAGTTTGGTGAAGTTTTCAACAATTTCAGGTTGATGAGAGCTTGCGTAGCTATGCTGACCTCATGTGGTTTGGTGCTACATTGACTTGTTATTAGCAGAAGTAGTAGTATGAGTCCTGTTTCTATTCATTACAAAATAAAATTACTTGAGAGGAGACAGTCCTTAGCGATGGCAGTCGCAGAAGGAGTTTTCCGAATCTAGTTGGCTGATTAGGATACTGGCTCCTGCAGTACTCCTCCAATGCACACTGGGACTTCTCCTGAAGGTTCTCGATGTGGGCTACGTCTGACAGGCCGCATGCATCTAAAATATAAAAGAAAGTTTGACAACTTTCAGTGCAACCAGGTGAAGCGAGTTTACTTCAAATAGACGATAAAAAAATTGAATTCGGCTGATGCTATTTATAAGAAAAGGCTGAATAGTGTAAAATTTCGGTAAGAGTCAAGCCCTTAAAAAAAATTGAAATAGGTCAATTAGGGTGATGATTTTCGAGATTTAGTCAATTAAAAACCATGACTGAGGAGCCGCATCAGTTATTGGTATCTGCAGGAGCGTCCTTAGGCTCATTTTATTGAGGGGCGATCTTCGTAAATTTTACCGAATTGCTACCTGATTTATGCCGTATTTTCTGCAGAAATCAAGAATTTTGCTAAATTTAGGCCGATTTTGCAAAATATTACCGAATTGCTACCTGATTTATGCTAATTTTTTTTGCAGAAATCCAGAATTTTGCTAAATTTCGGCCAATTTTGCAAAATTTCTGCCAAAATTTTCACCTTCCGCGAAAATTTTACCGAATTCCTAAAACATTAGGGGGGCGCCCATCCCCGCCCCCCTCGGGACGCCTCTGGGTATCTGTCTTAAGAACCATTTACGATCAGATTTTATTAACGCCAAGGTTTAGCTAGTGCTAATTTGAATCATATATAATTTTTCGCAGAATTTTTCAGCTAATCAGAAAATTCTGCAAAAAAAATGTCATTGGCTCAAATTGGCACTGGCTAATTTTTGTTATCAGTAAAGCCTCATTGTGAATGATCCTTCAGTCCCCGAGTAGAAATTGTGGTTAGTTACCAGAGGGGTCGTGGGTTCGACTCCCACCGATGGAAATTTCTTTATTTTAGTTCCCATATAAGCTAGTATTAGTACACAAAAACAAATAATGCTCGCAAAGTTCTGTTTCATTTAATATACGCAATATGTTCTAGGCAGTCGTAATCAATAATCCAATTAACGCCAGGATCTATCCTGGAATCGTTCAAGTGAATAAAAACAAGGTTCTAATCAGTCAAAGAACCGTCCAAACAGACAGCTCAAATAAAAGAACAAAGCCAAATATGGATATCGCTAAAAAAAAACACCCATTTTTTTTATAATATCTTTAGAATGTTGTAATATAATGTTCAAGCCCAACGTCTCTTAAAATTCTTCGTCGTAAAATTCAAAAAAATGTCTCAACATAAGGTGCATTATCACTAGCGATAATTAAGGTCGAGATAATTATTTATCAATGAATTTGGTCAATCTGCTCAATCAAGTATCCTATTCTTGCGCCAGAAATAAAAGGATCTATCTATGTCTATTTTCCTAAAGGTTTGTGCTAACTATACAATTTTTAGCATGTTATTTTTTTTTATCTCCTTTGGTTTTAATGTTTCAACACTAAACGACAATTTTGAGGGGCATTTTCCCCTTATAATGCGATGAAAAACTATTACGGATCCTAATTGCCCCCCAATAAAAATGCTGCAAATTTGCCCCTGTTCTTTATTAAGTACAGGCAAGGGCGTCTGAAAAATCCCTAGATTTAATTGACAGTGGATTAATTTGACAGACTAACCGCTTATCAATTCAAATAATACTGTTCGGTCAAAAACATTGAGTGCTGTTTCATCAAAAATTTACCAGGCTTCCAGTAACTCTATTTCAAAGAATACTTGAACTAGGTAAGTTTATTACCGAATTAATTATATTTACTATATAATAATTAAGGCATAATTAATACAGTTAATGTACAACTAAGCTCTAGCTGAACACTTTAATGGCACACTTTAATGGCACTTTAAAATGGCACTAAAATGGCGACACTTTAGTCGTTCAGTCATTACGATGTTTAAATATGTTTATGTCAGTTAGATTATTTTATTTTCTATATTTTATTAGGTTATTTTTTAACCATACTTTTAATCTTCATTATAACTATGGGCATTTTACATACGCCCTTTCATTTTAGGCAGGAGAGATCTAATGAATATCTCACTTTGGGCACAACTCCTTTTCTGTGTACGAAGATAAGGTGCATTTTTATTTAAAAAACAAAAATTGCAAGCAAAATATATCGAAGTTTGAGAGAATAACACAAATGTAATACAAACTACTCTGCAATGCTACTACTACTAACAACTCCCTGCAGCACCAAGTAGCCTGAGGCCAAAACGGCTACGCGTGCTCCTCCTCAATCCCAGTCTATTCAAAGTCTTTCTCTTGAAACCCTCTAAAGAAGTTGTAATTTCCCTTAAATCTGTTCTTACGACATCCTCCCATCAAACAGTTTGTTGTAACAGACTGTAGGTAAGGAGTGACCCGACTCGATATTAACTAAAGGTCTAAAAAACGGAACTCTGATACTAACATATAAATCAAAAGAATCAAATTTTTATTCTAATTCCAAATATATACGTTTCGTCAAGTTTGACTTAAGTCATTAAAAGTTATATGTATGGGACAACTTACCTGCTTTTAGAAAAAAGGGCGAAAGACCCCCTAAAAGTTATAAAACCTTAATGAAAATCACACCATCATATTCAGCGTATCATATAATCCTACTGTAGAGGTTTCAAGCTCCTATCTACAAAAATGTGGATTTTTCAATTTTTTGCCATAAGAAAGATCACGGGTGCCTGTTTATTTGTTTTCTTTTTTTTTTTTCTCTCTCTCTCCCCAGGGGTAATCGTATTGACCCAGTGGTCCTAGAATATCGCAGGAGGGCTCATTGGAACGAAAATTAAAAGTTCTAATGCCCTTTTTAAGTGACCGAAAAAATAGAGGGCAACTTGGCCCCCTCCCACGCTCATTTTTTTCTCAAAGTCACCCAATCAAAATTTTTAGATATCCATTTTGTTCAGCATAGTCGAAAATCTAATAAATATATATTTAAGGATGACTCAATCCCCCACAGTTCCCAGGGGAAGGGCTGCAGGTTATGAACTTTGCCCATTGCTTACATATTGGGAAGTATACAGACATTTTCAGGAAGAATTTTTTTCTGGTGGGGGGGGGGGCCTGGCGGAGGGGGTCACGCGGGAGAATCTTTCCGTGGAGGAAGTTTCTTTGGGGTAAGGGAAATTTTTATGAAGGGGGCGCCGGATTTCCAAGCATTATTTAAAAAACTATCAGAAATTAAATAAAAAAAAACTTTTTTCAACTGAAAGTAAGAAGCAACATTAGAACCTAATACGAACAGAAATTATTACGTATATGAGGGGGTTCTCCCCCAAGTCAATACCTCACTCTTTACGCTACAGTTTTTTTTTAGTGCTTTCAAAAGAACTATCTATTCTAATTAAACGGCCTTTTTGATTCAGGGGTTTGTGAATTAAATTTTTTTTCACTTTTAACGTAAAGAGCGTGGTATTGACTAATGGGAGAACCCCCTTATATACGTAATAACATATACGTAATAAAAAAAAAACAATAAAAAAAAAACAATCGATACCGCTAAATAGTAATCGAAACTTTAAAAACCGAATTGAGATTTCAATGAATGATCAAGAGAATTGGCTTATAATGCTGATTTTAAATATATAAATTTTATTAAGTTTAATATTACTCATCAAAGGCTACGAGCCTGAGAAAATTTACCTTATTTTTTAAAGAGGGGGAAACATCCCCTACAAGTGAAAGAATTTTAATGAAAATCACACCGTCAGATTCAGAGTATCAGAAATACCATTAGATAGGTTTCAAGCTCATATCTGCAAAAATCTGCAACTTTGTATTTTTTGCCAGAAGAAAAATATACAAATATAGAAGTTCGTTATGTAAGTTAGTTTGTAAATTACGTCAGAACCAAATTTAGAGACAGCCATTTAGCAAAAGAAAATTAAAATTTTTATGCAAATTTTGTTTACTTATTCAATGACGATGAGCCAAAGTAAAAGCTGCATTAACTAAAAAACGATCAGAAATTAAATAAAAAAAACAAGTTTTTTAAACTGAAAGTAAGGAGCAACATTAAAACTTAAAACGAACAAAAATTATTCCGTATATGAAAGGGGCTGTCCACTCCACAACGCCATGCTCTTTAAGTTAAAGTTTGACTCTGTCTCACAACTTTATTTTTTAAAACAATAAAAAACTTTAGCGTAAAGAGCGAGGCGTTGAGGAGGGGACAGCCCCTTTCATATACGGAATAATTTCTGTTCGTTTTAAGTTTTAATGTCGCTCCTTACTTTCAGTTTAAAAAACTTGTTTTTTTATTTATCCCATTAAAGGACGACCTTATTCTGCAATACGAATACGGAATTCGATTAGGGCTAATTTTCTTGTTGGGATACCTGTTTTACGTGAAGACTAAAAACTGGATAGAGGTTCGGAGACAAAGAAAACAAGGTTGGCGGTAAATGAAACACGGTTAGAGGTGAAGAAATGACTATAAAATATCCTCATTTACAAATACGATGAGATTGTATCAGGGGGATCCTGATCATGTTACGTTTCCCCCAGTAATCCCCAATATTTTTCATATAATTTATTCGTTTTCCACCTTTGTCCAAATATACCTTTTCTGGGAGAAGGGGCCAAGATTTGAAGAAATCTGTCCGACAGAAAAGTGCTATATTTATTCAGAATTAAATAAAGTTTTGTATTTCATAAGTATTTTGTTATCGCAGGGGATACTGTCCCTTTGCCCTTTCCCTAAATTGCCCTTGATCTTGTTACGTTGCGATACGGTAAGTGTCATAGGTGTTCAAGATTCAAATTGGGTAGAAGATTTCCAAGGGCAAGTGGTGTGATCATGGACGTACCTAGAAAGGACCTAGGGACTCGACCCCTGCCCTACCAAAAACCTGAATCTAACGAAATTTTTGGGCACTTCTGCTGAAATTTTTGGATTCAACTTTTTTTAATTAGTATTAACCTCTACTATTTTCTTATTGTCCCCAACCCACTGTTTTATTACCCTCTCCACACGGAAAATAAATTCTTGGGCAATTGATTGGGTCTGATATCTCAAAAGTAGTAAATTTTTGAAAAAAATGAAAGTTGACCATATAAATATTCCAAATATTCGAAAGAAGAAGGACATCCCACAAAAGAAGTCCAAATTTTCCCTGCATGACTTTCTTCTCTTTTTCTTTGCATAAATAGTTCGTTAATACAGCAGTATTTGCGGCAAATGCATGGTATAATAGAATCTTATTATACTATAAAAAGAAAAAACTGTAACCTACTTAGTTTGGCACAAGACGCTCAATTAGCAACACAATACTTATCTACTCGCTACCCTTTTGTTTTATAATGAAAAGGGGAGTGTTTCGCGTGGTATAACAGTTTAATAATACCCTTAAATATATTACCAATAAAAGCAAGATCGAGTTTTGCTAAATCGGCATCCTTTGTATGTACACGGATGTCAGATGTTTAACCGTGTTCTAATTACCAAGAATTTGCTTGGTCTTATCCATTAAGGTAAGACCACACTGATCAGTATTCACAAACTAAGCTTAGTATACAAATACATATGGATATACTGCCAAATGTACACCAGTTATGTATCCAAAACCAGGGAATGTATCCCAATTATTTCCTTTCTTTTCACAATATTTCATATTTTTTTCAGACCCCCCTCTATAAATGTATGGGTACATGCATGATTAAACAAACCTAAGGGGAATTTGCCTCTTGAAACTTAAAGAATTCCTCATAAATTAATTGTGGGTCTCATCTTTAGGCGAATATTCCCCCGCCCTAAGAAAACGTCTACGCTATGAACCTGTTCTTTTAAATCTCTGTTTTCATAATCTTCGTTTTTTCGTTTAATATATTATTTTTAATATCTTTTCTTTTTGTTCTTTTTGGATGTTTCTTTCTTTTCGCATCGGTTTCATCATAGTCCAGACGCCAAGTACATAAATCTTGACCCCCCCCCCCCTGTTGTAAAAGGTACAATTTGTTGGCAAACGGATTCTGATCATTTTGAACCTGCTGATCACGAATCTGTCAGGACCCGCGACCGCCAGCACTGGCATGACCCTCAAATTTCAAATGTTTAACTTTTGGTGATGAAACAGGAGTAAATTCTTAACTTTATGCTTTAACTGATGAAAAATTAACGAGGCTAATGTTTAATTAATTTTTTCTAAGCCAATATGGTAATCAGAATGCCAAAGTATGCCAGAATAGAAATAACTAGATGCAAATAGACTCATCTAGTCACTGATGATAGGTGAGATGATGATAAAATTTCATGACTGACTAAAGATGCTGATCGCAAATCTACCAGGGTCCTGGTAGATTTGTAGATCTCTGAGCTTACTTGGAACTCAACTTTTTACATGTGTAATTAAAAATTAACAAAAAAATGGTTGTGAAGTTTACCTTTATACCTATGACCTTTGTACCCTCTCAGGGTAATGACTGAGGCTAAACTAAAAAAACTTAGCTACTTCATGGCATAATGTTACTTTTTAAGATTATTTGCTGGTTAAAATAGGTTACTAAGAGGCAAATGTAAGAAATACACTTTTCAGTGACTGATTTCAAACTTTTCCACCATAAAGTAGCTAAAAATCTTAAGTTTGCCTCCTATTGTAGCAAAGTGGTGATTACAGGAGCCACCACTCCTTCAGACTCGCTAAAGGCTCAGCCAAAATCCAGTGAATTATGCACAAATGGCTTAAGAATATTGCCTTGTACAATGACAGACTACTGTAGAGGGGCACATTTTATGTGATATTTAAAGGAGTTTTCCAGTGGAGGCAAACAGTTCACGTCTTTCTTTTGGTGGAATAAATGCACTTGCAGATTGTTCAATGTCAGGGATTCACTGGCTTTTTTACCATACACCCAAGCACCACTTTTTGACATAGTTTAGTAATAATAAGATATTTTTATCAGGGGGTAGCTAATCTGAAGCTTCACCAAAAATCAGATTCAGGGATAGGCCCTGGAGTTGTGAGTGTTGTGGCCTAAACCAGTAAGGAACTATCTTTAAAAAGACAGCAGAATTTTGTTCAATAGGAATGAATATTGTAGTATTGGTTGAATAGTAGCAATTCAGTTTGAATTAGCCTACCCTCATGTTAAACTAGCCTAGGCTACACTCCTCTGTCTTTTCAAAGGTGTAAAAATACCACGTTCCTCACTAGCCTAGACCCCAAACCCCGAGTGAGCTGAAAGCTAAACTGAAACTAGGTTTTTCAAATTCCAGCATAAAAATTTTCCCATTCATGTACAATTGGAATAGCTAACTAGGAGATAAACTTATCTTTAGGATTAGAATTCAATTTGGAATCAATATAGGCCTAACATTAATTTCTGTCAGAAGTAGGCTATTTAACAAAGCTTTACTTTGGAAAATATCCAAAAAGTCTAAATTTAGATTTTTTTTTTGTTTTCTTCTGTAAATATGAGACTTTTCTTGCTGCAAGAATGCTGCCTAGCCCCAAAGTTATCGGCCATGTTTCGATTCTTATCATTCGAAAACTTCGAAAAAAACCCGCATATTTCTAAGCAAGTTTTTCTATCAATCTGTCCCTCTGGAAAGCTGGACCCAAGCAAATCAGAATCACTGATACTGATTCTATAAACCTATGCACTCAGAAAATTTGTACCTGACACAACATGTACTTTTGGAAACAAGCAAGATAGCTTCACTTGGCGCCCGGACTATTAATTACTTTCCTGTTGCTTTCGCTAGTTTTCATGACTTCCTTTTTTAACAGTTTTGTTTCATAATTGTGCCAACTCATGAGAAATAGGGCCAGGGAGTGCAGTTTTCAAAGCCTAGGGAGGGGTGGGGGCAATTATGCTGTTAAAGTTAAATTTTCAATGAAAAAAAAGGGTATTTTAACTGAAAATACAATAAAAGATATTTTTCAAAATCAAGGGGGACACATGTCCCTCCGCCCTCCCATTCCAATAAACGTCTCTGTTTTTTTAGGCTTTATTTGTTTTGGTCCCACTAAAGACAGCTAGGCCAACAGCCTAGGCCGTTTAATTTTTATTTTCCGCTTTTCTTCAATGGGTCTCTTCGTTTTCATTTCACTAAATTTATTTAAGAGAATAACGAATAATTGAAAGCATCTACACTCGGATTTAAAACAAGGAACATAGAAATTATTTCCACCGATAAATGAAAAGCAGATATTCTGATCCTGAACAACAGATTCAGTTGCAGTTTAGGTAAAAGGTTATAAGGTTTTGGATTAGTTAACTGTGTGAAAGATAATCAGAAATTAGCAATGGCAAATTTGAAAATTTTTGGAAAAGAGCACCTTGTCGTTGGTAGAGTCCGTCAAATGTCCCATTCACCTGTAGCAGGAATTAATGTCAAGTACAAAAATTACACTCGATTGGAAGACACATAAATGGTATTCAGTCTTTGATTTACACGCTACACAAAGTATGAATGCCACAATGACAGCGTTGAACAGATTCTTAAGCTATTCAGAAGGATGTCTAATGGCATTAGTCACCTGAAGGCAGACAACAAAAGGGCAAATTTGGTTTTCTGCAACCCCCACCTTAGCAGAGAATTTCTTAACGAACACACATTGTTTTGGTGTTCAACTCGCTAATTCTATTTTTCTACCTAAAACAGTCCGATATCAAAAGACATGCTTCAACTGAAAACAACTAATGAGTTAGGTCCGTTGTAGTGGATTTTACAAGCTGTTTTTTTTTCGGGACTCGATCTTGAAGCCCAGTCGTAGTCTTGAGAGGGCTAATTTGGCTGTGAGCCCTAATTTGGCTGTAAGCGCAGCGGTCAATTCGCGATAGATGAAGCAGTTTCTGGAGACAACAAGAAAAAAAAAATCATAAATCCACTAAGCTGCAAGGAACTGAATTGCTGTTAGAAGATAAATGTTTTTCATATGATTCTGATTGAAATGCCATCAGACTCTGCAAGGATGTGCAATGCAGAGTTTGCCCTGTTGCGCGAGGAAACAAACTGTAGAATGAAAACTAAAAATAATATTTAGTCAACTGAGCAGAAGATACATAGTTCACTATCTACAGTAAATAGAGATATGGCTACTAAGTATAGGAACGAAGAGCTGAGCACACATATCCCGAACAATATGAGCAATGTTACAAGAGACGGCGGAAGTGAATATAACAGTCCAAAGAGAAATGATGCTTGCCCGGTTCTACAGACTAGAATGTACAAGGTTCCCCCCCCCCCCAGGGAAGTGTAAGAATTGACGGTATTAAAGAAGCTAAGATGCCGTATTTTTAGTCAAGACGTAGGTTGAAAAATCTTCTGTTTCGGGACATCAGTAAATCAGTATTGCGATAGCCACAAGGAAAAGTGGCGGGTGTATAGAAGGGTATCAATGTTACTATATTACAATTAGACTGAGAATAAGCGTGTTCTAAGTCTTAAAAGCAAATTGGTTAACAAAGTGAGGCTTAGTATACATGTCTATCCTGAATCAGTTATTTCTTCTGTAGAAGATACCTGATCGGTATTAAAGGAATTTGTCTGATACACCTATTGCAGATGTTTTTTTCTTTTTAGGTGACTTTAATGTATATACAGGATAGAAAAGATAGATAGTAAACAATGTTTTTCAGAGATGTCTCCAAGTGCGACTGATTATTTCATACTAATGAGACTCCCCTACCTCTGTGCGCAGACTCTAAGGAAGGGTTGCCACCCAGTGAAAAAATCACTAGACTCTAGTGATTTTTTGGTTGATTTAGTTATTTTCTTCAATAATCTAGTGATTTATGTGCTGATTTGGTGTTTTTTTTTGTTAGGCAATATAGAAAATCACTAGAAATAGTGATAAATCACTAGGGGTGGCAACCTTGCTGTGAGGATATGAGGACACAGGGTTCAGATCACTTTCCTATAACAACGTGTTAAATATTCTTGCTCGTGTCGATATTCCCTCAAGAAAAAAAAAGCTCAAACAGATGATGTGAAAATAAATAGCCCCCTGAAAATAGACCAGAACAACGATAAAAAACGTAAGTTAAAGTTTTAATTTAAGTTGTAGAATGACCAATTCGAATCATATCCCACTGACATTAAATATAATTTAGAGAATGATTATAAGCCAAGGGATACACGTAAAGGTAAGCACAAGGAGGATTTTGTTTATGAGAGTGCGAATACTGTGTAGGAAGAGTGATAAAAACTTCAAGAGTATTGGGAATTGTTTGCCTCAGGAAAAGTACGAGGTGCGTTATAAAATATATTATGAAAAACGGAAGAAATATAGAAAACCCATTCAGATAGAAATAAATTTTATGTTAGAAAAAGGTCGTAAGGATCTAAGGATGTATTTAGTAAGGCAAGGCCGAGTGCTTAGAAAGCACTTGTGATAACGCTTGAGTGGATGAAACATTAAGGAAGAAATTTTCAAATCTGGATGAATTTCTGGATTTACCGATGAATGAGAAGGGTTCAAAGCTGATTAGGGAGGTAAATGACAGTAAAAATATGGAACAAAAGAAAGGTAGAAACGGCACCAGGGGTAAAAGGAAACCAGATGAAAGTATGGAAGAGAAATCAAGTAGGGATTATCAGAGGCAACGCTATAGCGTTGTATATAGCAAAGGCCATACGGCTCCAATGTTTTATTATTATCATTTATTTATTTTTTACCCCAGAGGCACTTCATATGGAAGGGGTCGTCGTAGAAACTTCAAAGGGAGCTCATTTGATTGGAAATTGAGAGTTCTAGTGGCCTTTTTAATAGTCGGAAGTGATTGGAGGGCAACTCGCCCTCCACGCCCATCATTCCCCCAAACACATCCAATCAAAATTTTGGGATAGCCATTTTGTTCACCGTAGTTGATTTCCAGATAGAAAATATAATTTTGAGGAGGAAACTCCCCCTCAACCCTCAGGGCAAGGGTTTTAAGTTATGCCCTGGGGGCATATAAGGTTTTTATAGAAGGCGTTGTCGTAGAAACTTCAAACTCATTCGATTGGAAATTCAAAGGGCTAGTGCCCTTTTTAATAGTTGAAAGTGATTGGAGGGCAACTAACCCCCTCCCCCACGCCCATCATTCCCCCAAACACATCCAATCAAATTTTGAGATAGCAACTTTGCTCAGCGTAGTTGATTTCCAGATACAAAATATGTTTTTGAGGAGGACACTCCCCCACAACCCTCAGGGCAAGAATTTCAAGTAATGCCCTGGGGACATATACGGTTTTTTATAAAAGGCGTTGTCGTAAAAACTTTAAAAAAGGCTCATTTGATTGAAAATTCAAAGGGCTAGTGCCCTTTTTAATAGTCGAAAGTGATTGGAGGACACCTAGCCCTCCCCCACACGCCCATCATTCCCCCAAACACTTCCAATCAAAACTTTGAGATAGCCATTTTGTTCAGAGTAGTTGATTTCCAGGTAGAAAATATGTTTTTGAGGAGGACACTCCACCACAAACCTCAGGGCAAGGGTTTTAAGTTATGCCCTGGGGGCATATAAGGTTTTTATAGAAGGGGTTGTCGTAGAAACTTCAAAAAAAGCTCATTCGATTGGAAATTAAAAGGGCTAGCTCCCTTTTAATAGTCGAAAGTGATTTGAGGACAAGTAACCCACCTCTCACGCCCACCTTTTCCCCAAACACATCCAATCAAAATTTTGAGACAGCCATTTTATTAAACATAGTTTTTAGTTCTGGAAATTAGGTCTTTGAGGATGACAACTCCCCCACAGCCCTCAGGGCAAGAGTTTAAGTTATGCCCTGGGGGCATATAAGGTTTTCTATAGACAACATTGTCGCAGAAGCTTCAAAAAGGGCTAATTCCATTGGAAATTTACATGGCTAGTTCCCTTTTTAATAGTCAAAAGTGATTCTAAGGCAACTGACATCCCTTCCACCCCCACCATTTCCCCAAACACATCCAATCAAAATTTTAATATAGCCATTTTGTTCAACGTAGTTGAAAGTTCGGGAAATTATATGTTTGAGCAGGACACTCCCCCCACAGTCCTCAGGGGCAAGGGTTATAAGTTATGCTGTGGGGGCATATATGGTTCTTATGGAAGGAATGCTCGTATAAACTTCAGAAAGGGCTAATTTGATTGGAAATTGAAAGTTGTAGTTCACTTTTTAAGCGTCAAAAGATATTGGAGGGTAACCAGCTTCCCATCCCCCCAAACCCTTCTTTCCCAAATGCATCCAATGAAAATTTTAAGATAGCTATAAAAATTTTAAGATAGCTATTTTGAAAGATCATATAACAAAAATTCCGATGTCGACAAAACCCACCAGGGCCCGAGGGCAGGCGTTGTAAGTTATGCCCTGGGGGCATATATGGGTCTTATGGAAGGAGTACTCGTATTAACATCAAAGAGGGATCATTTGATTGGAAATTGAAAGTGCGAATTCACTAATTAAGAGTCAAAAGAGATTGGAGGGCGCCTAGCCCCCCCCCCCGCCACGCCCTTTTTTCCTCAAATCCATCCAATAAGAACTTTGAGATAACTTTTTCCTGTACATATAACGAAAACTCAGGGGTCAACACAGTCCCCTAGGGCCAGAGGGCAGGTTTTGTAAGTTATGCCCTGGGGGAATATATGGTTCTTATTGAAGGGATGCTCGTACAAACTTCAGTGCTGGTTTAGAAGCATGGGAGTTGAAAGTTCTAGCAAAGTTTTTTAGCTTCAAAAGAGATTTGAGGGCCACTAGCCCCCCATGACCCCATTCTCACAAATACATATACTAAACATTTTGAAACGGGCATTAAGTTAAAACTTGCTCAAAAGTCAGATAAAAAAAACTAAACTCAGGTGTCGTCACAACCCCCCAGGGCCCGGGGGCAGGCATTGTAATTTATGCCCTGGGGCATATATTGTTCGTATGTAAGGGATGCTCGTATAAAGTTCAGAGAGGGCTCATTAGATTGGATATTGAAAGTTCGAGCTCACTTTTTAATAGTCAAAAGACATCCGTGGGCAGCTAGCCCCCCCCCCCCCCCTTCTTTTTCAAAACCCATCTGATGAAAATTTTGAGATAGACATCTTGTTAAAAATAGTTCAAAAGTCGGATAAGAAAAAATCTGGTGTCAATAGAACCCCTCAGGGCACAGGAGAAGGCGTTCTTAGTTATGCCCTAAGGGCATGTATGGTTCTTATGAAAGGGATGCTCGTATAAACTTCAGAGGGGGCTAATTTGATTGGAAATTTAAAGTTCAAGTTAAATTTTTAAGAGTAAAAAGATATCCAAGGGCAACTAGCCCCCCCCCAACACACACGCAACCTTTTTTCTCCCAATTAATCCAATAACGATTTTATAAGAGCTAATTAAATACAAATATTTCAAATGTCAGATACCCAAAATCTATGCATTAACACCACCCGCCAGGGCCCGGAAGCAGGCACTGTGAGTTTTGCTCCAGGGTAATTTATAGTTTTTACGCAAGAGCTGATCACATAAAATATGAAGAGAGCTATTTTGATTGGAAATTGACATTTCTTGTTCACTTTTTAAGAGTCAAAAGAGATCAGTGGGCAACTAGCCCCACCCCCCGCCTCCACGCCCTAAATGTATCAGATAAAAATTTAGAGATAGACATTTTGTTTGTAGTGAAACTATATTCGTCTTGAACAACTTTAGAAAGAACTAATAAATTAAACTGAATATTTAATGTATAATGATATTAATTGCTGAAACCTCATCAGTTCGAAATGTTATTATAATATTAATGTTTATTTTCAATATTAAGTACAAAAGAAAATATTTGTCATAAAATTGGTTTTCAGTAAAGCGCCAATGACGCAGTAGGTTTAAGACTTTTACATTTTTGTTTTAAACATTTGGAAAATATTTTTTGTTTTGTTTTAAACTTGATATTCATACTCAATCTAAGCATTACTCGCTTTAAGATCTATTTATTCATTTACATTATTACCTGTTGTATGTTTTTGCCATGAATGTTTATTTAATTTCTGATCGTTTTGGGTTTCATTTATTCTTTAATAGTAATTTCGGGTCGTTTTGAGTTTGAATTTTAAAAAGTATTTGTATCTGCTGAGCTTAAGTTTAAAATGGCCTTTACTTTTCTTTGAAACTTATTTTTCGGAAAGATTTTTTAATTAATATCGGTAAAAAGCAAATTATTTTCCGCATTTTTTAGCCTATCACATTGGCCTAAGAGACGGTCAACAACTATTTTAGTGGCTTCACACAAGGAAGAAGACAGGCTAGTACATAACAATTACACAACTAATAGTATGATGGATATTCCTGATAAGATTTTTGTAACATGTTATGTACCTAGATAGATAAATTACTAGCTTTGCAGGAGAATATGATAGATATTCAGACAGGTTTTTGAAACAGAGTGGTAAAATCAGCAGAATCAGCCCATTATGTTGATACAAAAAAAAAACGCTAAAGGACAATGGTGCAATTTCGTTAAAATCGTGTGGGGAGGGGGGAGGGAAGTTGGAGCCTAATTCTCCAAGTCAAGGGAAAATGACAGTGAAAATGGAAAAATAGGCCATGTAGTCCCATAAGGAAAAAAATATATAAAAGAAAACTGACCCGTTTCTCTGGATGCTTGAATTATGCAGGCTTATCTTAGTTTTGACAAGATTTTTGAAGAGATAAATTTCAGCTGGAAGGTAAACTATGGTCTGGGGCCAAACTGGGTTTTTGAAGGGGCAGTTGCCCCTGACCCCTAGCAAATTACACCCATGCCCATTAAAAGTCTGCTACAACGAGGATCGCTTTGGGGAATTGTAAAGATATTCGCAGCTATATTTAGTGTAGTTAGGACAGTAGCTGTAATTGGAGTAGGAAAATTATTTTTATATAAAATAAAATAATTATATAATTATATAATAAATAAAATAAAATATTTAAATAATTTAAAGTAATAAAAGAGCTAAGCAAGGTTCTTGTTTATCACCTAGACTATTTTCTATGTTTATTAACTATACAGTGGATTACTTTAAGAATACAGCAGCATCTGCTGTAGTGCTGTGGAATTTTCAGGTAAATTTTTATTTCCTCTCCTTTTTGCGGATAGCCTAACAAAGTATTGGTAGCCAAGAGCGTGAATAGGCTGTAAAGACTGTTAGATTTGACCCATGACTGTTTAGTTATGAAGGATATAATTAAATGATATGTCAGCAGGGTTGCCAACTTGCACACTTTTTGGGTGAAATACACTCTTTTTTACTTCAGATGGGAAGCGCGAGAGTGAAAATCACTTTTTTGTGTGCTAGTTTTTATTCCCTCTGAATGTCAGTAGTTGGTAACTTTGTCAGAAGTGTAATTAACCCAAGGAACGGGGTTGCCAACTTGAAAACTTTTCATTTGAAATGTACTCTTTTATACCTCAGAGGTGATGCGTAAGCTTTAGCAGCCATACACGTGCAAATTTTTTGACTTGCACTCTTTTTAAGCAAAAATCACTCTTTTTTGGCCTTGATTTGCACTCTTTTTGGACGTCAGTGGTTGACAACCCTGTATGTTAGTCACAGTAATGTTTTGTGATAAGATGGGACTCATTCAATTCAAAAGTGGGGTAAACATAGCAAGAAGAAGAGTAATGAAGTAAATTATAATATGAAACAAGTAAGTTATTTCACAAATAAGTTATTTGACATAAAATTGACCTTTTTTTCAATGTTGACCTCCCTCACAACGCTAACAAATTCCTGTGTTTGCTGCATTTATATATTTCCCTCTTTTTCAAATTAGAACTCAAAAGTGATTCCCTTTTGAGATTAATTCCGAATTGATATTAAAACAGAAGTCGCTCCCAAAGGAATAGGTAATACCCCCCCCTACATGATAACTATTTAAGGACAGGCACGGATATAAGAATTCATTTTGGGGAAAGGGAGCATGTTTTTTGGGTGAAAAATTGAAAACGATAAAACAGAAGAGATGAACGAAAAGCATAAAAAAAATACTGGGGTAGGCCTAATCTTAAAAACACTGTCATTGTATTTGTTTAGGGAGGGGTTATAGGCCTGAAAGTTCATTCCGTCATCAACACTGATCGCGTGATTGTTTGAGGATATTTACATCCCCCCCCCAAGAAATGACTATATATTCTAAATCTTGATATATGAACATAAATCAAACCGCTTTTTTTAGAATAATAGCCTTCCTTAGCCCCCCCCCTACCCTCTCAAAAATATCGCGTGCGTGGCTTCCCCCGCCCCTCCTCTAAAAAAGGTTAATATTTGACAGGGAATATCTATTACAGAAGCTATAATTGATACACAAAATCAAGCTCCAGATATTTTTCAAGTTTTTAATTCGTGCCAAATTATATTTTTGAAACTATCGCCGTTCAAGTTTGCCAAGACGACCTTAAGGTCCTGATCTTCTGACCCTTGGTTGCATTTTCACGAAAACGAGGACAGTGCTGATGGCGCTTTTTTCTTTCTGGGTCGTCAATAAATCTTAGAAGAAGCATGTGGATTGCATTTATTACGTAATATATGTTGGAACGGATTGCAGATTGCTGTGTGACTTTCAGTCTAAGAATAACCGAATTAAATCCGAACAAATAAGAATAAATATGCTCTAAACTTAAAACCAATTTTACACTCTACCACTGACAAGAAAGTCACATTTAGTTTAGTTTACTATTTAGTTTTAGTTTATTATTTAGTTTACTATTGACATTTAGTCTGGACTATTGTATTGACTATTGTCAATTAGTATTGAATATTGAAGTTTACTATTTTACTATGATATTTAGATTACTATTTTTATTTTACAAGTCCTTTATAATATTCATGCAAATTCCTACTTTTTCAAACATGTGAGCCTAGTGGGTCGAACATGCAGGCTCAGATCAAATGATTAATCCTGACATTGTTTATAATAGTGAAATAATGAAGGATTACAAAGCTTGATTTGCACTGCCTTGATTCAAGCACAGGCATCAACATGTTTTTGGGAGAGGGGGGGGGGGTAACTGTGAAATTGATGAAATAGGCATATATAAATTATAGTGAAATTCGCACTCTTTTTATTTTGTTTTTGGGGTTAGGTAACATTTGCATATTCTTTTAGCACAGAGAGAAGTAGTCAAATTCAAAGTTATGATGACCAGTCACTCCCAATTAAAAAAAGAACAAAAAAAAAAAACGTTTAAACGGTGTCCGAAATTTGCCTGTATTTTGTCAATGAAGGTACAAAACAAGGCTCATTTTAGTTTAGGTTCGTATTGCGGTAGAGAAATTTGTAAAAAAAAAAAAAAAAAAAAAAAAAAAAAAAAAAAAAAAAAACACGTGATAAAACACAAAAAATATAAAAATAAAATGTATAATCTTATGGTAAACTGAAAATAGTTCATATTTTTATTTTACTTCCATTTGTCTGGCAGATCCTTTTGCACGAAGTCTGGTCTGAATATTCATTTATATTAGATTAGCCCATTGAGAAACGATAAAGTTCAAAATCATGATTTCCAACAACCTCTGATATAAAGGAAGAAAATTTGGCGTTTACAGGGTGCCCAAAATTTGGCTAAATTGTATCGATGAAGGTATAAAACACTGTGGGGACTAGTTTATATCTGTGTTGCAATAGAACAAATTCTGAAACAGGATTTAAATAACAAGCAATGTACTTCATAAAAGCCAAATATCACAAGTTAGAATACAAAATAATTTACATTCATATATTACTTCTAAGTGTCTGGCGGATATTGTTTACACAAAATCCACAGCGAATCTGACATTCTTGAATAAGAAATAGCCACAAATACTATACTGTACGTGGTTTGTCCGGACCTAATAATCACTGTATGAACACCGACATAGTCTATACTGGACATTAAAAAGGCGTTATTCTTTAATTTTGAATTGAGTGCTCACGATTATATCACACACGAATTTCGAGCCATAAATTGTTCATTGTTCAAAAGGATATGAAAGTGTGATGAGTGCTTCAAGTGGTGCATTCTGAAATGTACTGCTTCGAGAGGGTGATGAAATTTGATATAATACTTCATCAAGATTTTTTTGTCGTTTTTACGTAATAAAGAAAAAAATGTTTGTTCATCCCTCGGACTGTGTCATTTTTTAATAAAAAAGTAATAAATCTACTTAAATTGCCAAGGACAGTGAAAATTAAATTTGATTGATTGAAATGGTTAAGTGGAAACTAAAACAAAATCTGGAATTTGGTTTTAACGAAAAAGATCTTCATTGCAGTCATGCAGGTTTTGGCAGTAGCCAGCGCCACATTAAAAAAAAAATCGATTAAAAATAAGAAAAAAAGAAGCTAAAAACATATGTCACTAAACAACTTAAGAACATTTGGTATTCCTTTTAAGGATTTATTTGTCTTTGGGAATGTGCAGATTATTGATATTTGAATTTTATGCACGAAAACTTAGGTTAAATTTCACAGATTTAAATTTCTACGTAAATTTTGCTTATGTGTTTTCACGGGTTAACAGAACAGCCAAGGCTGTATCCAGGGGGGTAGGGGGTTTGAACCCCCCCCCCCGCCGAAGTTTTTTTTAACTCGTAAAAATCTTAAAAAAATTATTACAACCAAAAAGATCAAAATTACTGCCTGGGTTTTGTTTAAACAAGACGGAATGTGTTTCTCTTCTCGTTCGCTTTCACCGCCCGTGTCAAGATTCCCATGCACTTCACGAGTCTTGACACTCTTCCCGAGTCAACCTAAGCCCTGTATAATGGGTAGGATTATGACAACTCCTATTCTTGCATACCGCTTTTGCTCACTCAAGGAGAGAAACCATCATCAGAACACATTTTTTATGGGTTAAAAAAAAGATTGTAAAACTTTCCTCTGAAAAATATACCCCCCTCCCTCCCTCCAAACAAAATCCTGGATACGACCTTGAGGGCAACACCGATGAAAATGTGATACTGCCCTAGAAAAACTTCTTAATTTTAAAAGAACGAAAATAAAAAGAACAGAAAATAGGTGTTTTTAGGTATAAATAGACCTAGTTTGGGTCCAGGGGGGAATTGCTTTTCTTGTGATATCTTCGCTAATTTAAAACTGCAAGTTGGTGAATATTAAAATAAACAAGCAAAAACGAATTCGGAATCGTAAATTCTTGAAAAGCACTTGAACACAAAAATGGTTAGCTTCACATCCAGGCTTCTATGCAGAGTAACTAGGTTAAGTAGGCAAAAATTTATATGTATTTAATTATTCCGGTATAATATCATTATATGAAAACTAGAAATTATAATTTATTTATTTCTAAAACAAAAAATATTTCCTTTTTGTTTTGTTTATATATGAAATTTTTTGTAATTTTCACGGTGGCCGTTCGAAACCCACCCAGGGGGGGGGGGGAGGACAATGAACTTAATGACCATTAATAAAATTTAAAAACAACTTTTAAATTTCTTCTATCTATTTTTATTGTTGATTTGAGAGTTTGTTAATATAATATAAATGGGATATAGGTTTGAGACTTAAAAGAAGAACTTTTAAATGATTTGATATGTTGAAGTGAGCGAGGCATACTTAATGGAAGTTCAATAGTGACTGCATAAAACATATTAGGAACTCAATTAACTCTTAGTGATCGCGCTCATTTGCTACTTATTCACATGATCAAGCATGCCAGCAGAGTTACCAATTGGAAAAGACAATAGCCCCCCCTACTATATTTTGAAAATATTTTTTTGGTATTTAATTTACGAAACCTAAAAATGCCCTCTTAAGTTTTGGAAATAAACCGTTTTTTTAGCTTCATTAAAAAAAACATTGACAAAAACCCTTGCCACCCCCCTCTATATTTTCGTTAATTGACGCCATTGCACCTTAGTGACAAAAACAGAGATGTATGTGTAGGTCCCTGGGTCTTTAGTGATTGGGCTCATTTTCTATCGATCCACCTAAGCAAGCGTGTCAGCAGGGGCGACAATTGAGGAACGAAATAGCCCCCCCACCCTAAATTGTTACGATACCTTTTAGAGAATTTGGTACTCCTGTACTAACAGACTCTTTTATATACTGTAATGGAATCCAGTCACGAAAAACTCGTTTTTGTTGGGTTAATTCAAGACACCGCTATAGAGCAACGCAATGTATAGCGTGGTTTTCACTGCGTATACGATATTTAAACTGTTGTTTTTTTGGGGTTTAGGGGGGGGAGGTGCCTAGGTTAGGTTAGGTAATAATATAATATATGCTAGTGTATAGGTGTATAATATATACACCTTTTTCGTAACTTCATTACCCCCCCCCCCTTCTCTATAGTTTCGCTAATTGACGCCATTGTGCTTTAGTGACAAAAACAGAGATGCATGTACTCAAATCCTTTTATGTCACTAGACTAATGAGCAAGAAATTTGAACAGCATTTTGAAATGAATTCCCTCTACAGTGTTGCCACTAGTCATTAATCATTCATACAAATCCAACCGCCTTAAAAGGAATCAATTTAATAAAATGCCTTGAATTGTACTGCCAGTAATTCTAAAATGTTTTATATTAATTCACGAAGCATATTAAATCACAACAACTAAAAAAACTGGGGTATTTAACTTCAAAATTGTAGTCACGCGAGAATGTGGCTGAAATGATGTAACATTTTTTATTGCATTTTTATAAGCAACAGTACTTTCTAGGCTGTAAACAAACTTTCTGAAGTTCCAAAACTCAAAATACGGAGCTTTTTTCTACTCGTTTCTTCAGCTTATCAACACCAGACATTTAAGGAAATACGACTCAAATTTCCCAAAAAAGGTTTAAATTTTAGGTGCATTACGCGGCCGAATTTTTAGGCATATGAAGATTATAGAGATGGGAGCCATCTGCCAGTTTCGGTTTTTAAATATCCCAAGATTCAAAAAAAAAAAATCAAGGATTCAAAAAAAAATTCCGAAATATTAAATGATAATAGTATATGTATGTTTTTTTTAGGTATATATATATATATATATATATATATATATATATATATATATATATATATATATATATATATATATATATATATATATATATATATATATATATATATATATATATATATATATATATATGGGGCTTGAGCCAATTTAAAAAAAAAAAAAAAAAAAAAAAAAAAAAAACCCTCAGTATGCTACACCTACAGTTTTGATTTTGGGCTTGACCTTATGTCTTCCAACATCAAAGCAGACTTTCTAGTCGATTTTTTGCAACCCCATTCTCCAGGATCAGGCTGAAAGATTCTCTTCCGGAAAAATTGAAAAACTGCTGCCAATTTTTTTTTTTGTTTGTATTTTGACTTTAAGCCTGGACATCTAAGCATCAACAGACGCCTGCAGGTCCGACACTCACAGCTGTACCATTAAGTTTAATGTAACTCAGGAACTTCGACCGGCAATCACTCATAACTTCCTTTTTCTTTGCCGTTTCGATTTTCGGACGGCTAATCTACCGCCACCAAAGCATCGAATTTATATCTGTTGTGCAGCAACTGTTTGCGTCCGCAACTAATTCTATTACTTCTTCAATGAAAAGCTGATTTAGGAAAACCGAATTACGGAAGAGACGATTCTTTTATTGGCTAATTACCCCCCTAGTATCCGTGAAAAAGTGAGGGTGTCTCAATAAGAATCAGCAGATGAGATTTAATAATTGTAATTAGGGACTGGGGAGCAGACCACACTTGAATTATATTACCCCCCATGGTCAAAGAAACACGGAGCACAATGAGAATTTATTGGATTGTGACCAGATAAAATGTATAGGGGCACAAGAATAATCACTTTCCGTTTGTTTACTTGGGTTGATTAGTTAAAGTACGAAACGTTCGATGGCAAAAAGCGTTTAGTATTTTTACAAACAGATAGTAAAAGCGGACTTTGGATTATACTAATTATGATAGCAAAATAACTAAATTTTATTCCATTTACTAAAATGTTCATAATTTTTTGCGTAACCAATGCTACTATTACTACTATTAAAACCTCAATGCATTGCCAAGACGCATGATGCCAACACAGCAGAGTACGCTTCTCCTCTTCCCCAATCCATCCACGACTTCCCACTTTACACCCTGCCATTAAGTTCCAGTTTCTATATCCTCTCTTATGACCTCTTCCCACCATATTCAGGGACAACCATCTTTTCGTTTGGCACCAAATAGATGAATCTGGTGAAGCACGAAAAGCACAATCTTTGGTAAAAATTTTGCCCCTCACATTAAGTTCGATTTCCTTCAAACCCTCTCTTTTGACACCTTCCTACCCCATTCAGGGTCAAATTACTTTTTTTTTTTGGCCCCAGGTGGATAACCAAAAATGCAAATTCGTTAAAAATTTTAGTTTCTTTTGCTATTAAATTTTTAAGTTAATTTTAATATTTCTTAATTTAAAATTTAAATAGATATCTTTTAATTTTAATATAAATTAAAAAAATACTGTAACGTAATATTTTTCTAATTTTGCTATTCACAAAATATGTGCTGTAAATTCAAGAATTTTACTGAATCTCACGTTTTCATAGATTAATTTGAAAATTTCAAGGAAAACCGAGTAATTTTTTTAATTTTGAAGTTTTTTTAAATATAATTTAAATTTGTTTTGTTAAGGGTGTAATAATATTAGATGATAGTTGTAAATGTTTGAAAGATGTTCAGTATGGTAACACTAATTTCGCGGAGGGAAGAGGTTTAGGTCTCCTAGAAAAGGTTTTTTAAGAATTTCATCTCAGCAAAGAACAAAAAGAAATAATAGAAAACTGATCGGACTAATGAATCCAGTATGCTTAGTAGTGGCATCTAAATTTTAGTTTCAGAAACGCGTAAAATAACTCCTTTTGAATTACCTCACCCGAACTGCCCAAATTGGTTCGAAGACGCACTCTTTTTGCCAGGGAGAAACGTAAAGGCATTCACCATAAATGTAATAAATTAGTAGATACTATGGCGTCAGATGGATAAAGGGGGTTGACTCCCCCCCCCCCCTCTAAGATTTTTTTACACCTCCCCCTTGACTTTGAAAATTACTTTTTCAAGGGAAGTTTCATTCAAAAATGCCTGTCTTGGTATTTTCATTGTCAGAAGTGAACAAAATGACAAGTTTGGCCCCCTGGATTTCGAAAAATGTATTTTGCCCCCCTCCCCCTAAATTTTGGCAACTCGACACCATTGAGTAAAACAGTTGATTTTTCAATGCAAGAAACAAGATGTTTGTTTTGGAATTTTTGATTCTCTTTATCGACTTCATTTCCACGGATTCTTACAAATAAAAAAAAAAAAAAAAAAAAAAAAAAAAAATCTCACGTTAGTATCCAGTGGCCCGTATTTCCTAAAAAAAGTTGATTTTTTTTATTTTACTTTTCGTTGTTTTAAAGATTATTCAGAGATACATGCAGACAGCCAAGCGAATGCTTTCTATATTTTTACATTTTTCGCAGATATTTTAAAGTTCCATCTTGTTACGCCTTGTAAAGAGCTTATCTTTTTTATGTGTATTCCACGAGCAATTTGATCACGGATGTAATACTTTTTTTTTTTAGCTTAATTGAGTAACAGACATATGATTAGATTCCCATACCCTTTGAAAATGATGTTTAACAAAAGATGATTTTGAATAGCAAAGTCTTTTTAAAGGGTTTCCTTTGTCGAATTTGATTGTTCTGAGGAAAAAAGTAGCACGCTATATAACGTGCAAGGATCTTTATTTTATTACCAGGTCAGATTTTGACCAGATGTCGGAGTAAGTCACGCAAAAAAGTATCTGAGTTTTCTTTTATATGGAGGACTGCTGGATGGAATCGAAATGCTGTCATATTGAGAAAAAGAATTGAAAAGTATTGGCCAGGGTTAATTTCATATCTCATTGTTTATTTCAGTTATGCTTTTTTCTTAGTCCGAAATTCGTAATACAAACTTGTGTTACAAATATGAAAATACTAAGATCTTTCAGGAGTTTTGTCAACCGCATTGTGTTTTCTGAATAGTACTAAAACCTACCCCTACCTTTGTGTCTTCTAAAAGTATTCCCCATCGAATGAGAACATCATAAGTATGTAAATTCACGTGAGTCGCATGCTGATTTTCAGGAAATCCAACGAGGAACGAGCATCGAGAGCAGCGAAACAAGATGCTTGTTATAATCATAAAAGTGAAAATGCGCCTAAATCACCATTTTTCACTCAAAATGAGCCAGAGGCACAATTAAAAAAAATCGATTTGAAAAATGCACAGATTTGAACAATTCAATGCGCAATTACCTACAAAACATTCACATGCCGCAAATGTGCCCCATTTTATAATACTTGTCCAGAGCATCCCAAGCTAACAATACGGAGCTTTTATTGTTTAAGTACAGAAGGAAAATTTGTGTTGGAAATATTTTGGTGTGTTGAAATGAACAAGAGATGGCCAAACAGAGATGCAGGAAAGAGAGGGAAAAGAGAAATGGGCAAACAGAGAAACAGGAAGGAGAGTGAAATGAGAAATAGATCAGTAACATCTTTTAATATTTTTGTGTTTATTTTATGATAGTTAGGGATATGGTAGGTTTATCTCTACAAAAAAGAAGGAAACTACTAAAATAGACAAAAGACAACAAAATCGAAGTTATCTTTCTATAGATACTAACTCTTAGAATCTAAAATTATGTCCAGTCTTTCTATCCGCAGCACTCGCACCCAAATTCGTAATATAGAAATATTCCCTTTTGAAAAATGAAAATCAGAAATTATCCAAAGGATTGTAGAAGTCCTACTTACATTTGCTCATGTTTCAACCAGTGAGGCCTCATTTCATTTATAAGTTCACTGAAGACAATTCTACCCTTATCATAGTAAGGCTATTCGTTATCACATTGATGCATATAGTGAGGGACGTAAGTACTGGAGGATCAGAGCCTGCCCCCTCCCCTCTTTAATCCTAAGTTTGTTTGAATTTTCGGGCCCTTTTTATTCATATTCTCAAAAAAAATTATCGGTCCCCTAGAAAAATTTTATTATCAGGTCCCATAAAAAAAAATCATGTGTACGTACCTGCATGTAATTCTTAGAATTTTGGATGCTCGAAAATAACGAAGATATTAAGATATTTGAAAAAAAAAATATCTCTCCACGGGCAGCACCATCTTAAAAGTGACGAAATTCGCCGTTTAAATACATGATAAAATCGAAGCAGCAAAACGTGCATGATTTCAAACCATAAATAGTTTCAGAGGATAAAATATAACATAAAGAACTTGATTAACAAACTAAAACTATTATGTTAAGTTTTTAATATTTTCTTTTTCATTCCCACTCCAATAATTCCAATCCGCATGGACACACACATATAGTACATAGTACATAATACGATATTAGAAGTTAAAGAACCGCTAGGGAAACAACAAGAAAAATGTTCGTGTGATAATTTCGAAGGAATCTTTAAGCAAAAACCTCAATTATATATCGAAAAACAACTTTTATCAGGAGCACCACACCAATTCATGAAAATGTAAGGTGGGGAGGGAGGGGGGAGCAAATGTATTTTTCAAAATCTATGGGAGGGCAAATATGTTTTTTTTAAATGTAGGGAGACCCTTTTTTTCAATGAGGAATACCAATAAAAGGTATTCTTCAATAAAATACCAAGAGAATTGTTTTTCAATATATTCTGTGTGGGGCTTAAAAATGTCTCCCCTGTCTCCGTACATGCCTTTCATTGGCACGCCTGACTATCACGTCTTATAGTTTCCCATGATACGGAGACCCAAAATGCCTTCAGCAAGGCTTTAAGCGAAGGAAAAGAGAGATTACAGTCCTATTCTTCCGCCTAAAACAGTTTGCTTTGGTTTCATGGGTTATTTTTATGACGTATTTTCGTTAGCCAATTACATTATTCCTCAAGTGGATATCAGAGAGAAAAGCAAAATAACTCTGCCTTTCTACCCGTTGTTGCTATGCAAAATTTTTATCCAGTAAAAGAAGAATAATTTTTTGAGTCGCAAGATTTTCTACAGGTAAACTCTCCGTTTGTTAGTTTTTCAGTTGCTTAAAACTATGGCAAAAGGCGAGGGACTTATCAAACATTCAACAATGTAAGTCATATATTTTTTTTAATCCTCAAACAATATACGTACGCAAAAAATTTAATTTCTTTCGGGTTGTGTTTCCCATGCTTTTATCTTACAAAAAAAGGAGGTTAGTATTTCAGATTTTCGCTCTTCCCTGTGGTCTCTCATTTCATTTGCAAATTTAAGGTCTCAATAATGTATATGTTTTCCGACATGTTCTTTTTTCCGTCGTAAAAGGACAGAAGACGACCACACACAGGGACATCTTTTTTGAATTACTTAGCATTTTGACCAACTGCTTCCCTGCTTCGGCTTTTTTTTATTGTTAGGCACTGCCAGAATTACTGGATGAAAAAGTGACACCAGAGAAACACCACAATGAGAGGTAATTTAGGTAATATTATTATAGACTGACTCACAAAAATAAGCCAAGGCTCAGGTCACAAAGGCTCACTGCATACCTTCCCGTACCGTCATTGCTTGCATACTCAAAAAATTGAGTTATTAACTAACAGCAGATCTTGTATATTTATTCTTTTGTTCGGACGAAAAATACTCCTTTTCACCCCAACCAAAAAATTTGGAGTACCTTTACCCTACTCCTAAAAAACGTTTCTTGAGTGTTTTCACTGATTTCATAGCCTTAACACAAAACAGTGCAGATTTGCCTAAACTACGCAAAATATTCGCCAAATAACGAAACCCACTGAACATACAACGGAAAATACTTGCTTGGCTCCATGCTTCATATACCCATTTTGTAACGTCACGCCATTGATTTAAGAGCAAAAGATAGAGATTGACAAGGAGTTGCAAACACTTACCAATTATATAGGTAGTGCGGCATTGGTGATTCAAAAGTGTTCCACACTACTATATTCTAGTAACGTCTAAGGCATGGTTGCCAGGTTGTTTTGTATTAACCAATCCCAGCCAGGCATCAGAACCAAACCAAATTCAGGGTGTAAAACAAAAAACAGGTTATCAGAGGAATTTTTTCAACAAGGGTGATTTAACACTCATGATGTGCTTTTGATGCAAATACGCTGCCATTTTTAATTTTTTGTTTGTTTGTAAAATTTGTTTATTCTGTTGATAGGGGACAAACTCCCCTGGACAAGCTCTCCGCCTGTCTCTCTTGTGCGAAGGCCTAGTTGACTGATATACGCTGACCGTAATGTGCTGACCGTAATGTGCACTATATGGCACAATAAGGATAATCAAGAAATACAAAAGCAGTATTCAGAAACAAAAGAAAGCAGTTTTATCAGAGACAACGCAGAGGCACTGACTATGTAAAGAACAACACGTCTCCGTGTATTTGTTTTTACACTTAAAAAGACAAAAATGATTATAATTAAATCTTAACAGCAGTGAACTGCTTTCAGGCAAGATTTCTCTCCCTGCCCGAGATTGGAGCCCCACCCATGGTAGGGTCCCAAGTTCCCCCAGCCGCATGCAATTGGCTCGAATTTATCCCTATATTAATAAATTAAGCAGTTTTTTTTTAAAGTCTCCCTCCCTTGTTACGAACATCCGGCCAGAATTTTAAGAAAAAAGTTGAAAAAATGGGCATAACGAGGAGGTATAAAACATAAGAACCAATAAAATACCCATTATTTAGAAATTAAGGAACCGATATTATTAGATTAAAGAACAAAAATGGTAGTTCAAAAAACCTTACCAGTAGTAAACAACACAATGGCTTTCAGGCATGAGTATTCTGCTGAGTCGACATGGAGCGCTTTCAACTTCTCAACCTAATTGGGCGAAAGAACAAATAAATTGGTATTCCATCTGGTGAAACTATCTTTAAAGATTAACAATAACGTAATGCCTTTGTTACCGACATGCTATCTTTTAACTGGCACTGTCTCTGTGGTGTGCTACAGGCAACCGAACCTTACCTTAGACCTCAGTTCCTCCTGTGCCTCCAGAGAGAAAAAGGCTTGAGTGAGTAGCCTTCAATCTTCTCTCAGGTGAGCCGCTGCATGGACATCCTCCCACTCAGGGATGAGACTCGTCTGAAGGGCTCTTCTGTCTGAGCCTCTCAATTTGTTGACAACTAATGCGAATGCAGGGACGGATGCATAGGGGGCCGGGGCACCCCTAAGATTTTTTCTGGCACCCTCTTTCCTTTTTTTGCTGTTGTTTATCCTTTTTCGATACCTTTGTCACGTTGGCTCCCCCCCCCCCCAATATTTTGCTCATTGGCGCCCTTGTCACATTGGGGCTCCCCCAAGATTTTACTCTAGATCCACCCCTGTGCAAACGCATCCTGGCGGTAAGGTTTTGTTTGCATTTCATCGTAAAACGCTAAGTTTTCAGCAGTTTGTTTTTGGGTGGGGGGGGGATAAGTATTTCATTGAAGACATCTCCTTTACAGTCAATTTTAGCAACTATCTCTACTTCAAACCAAAACCAGGCTTTTATCTGCCAATAGCTGGTGCAATTGTTGCAATTCAAAAAATGTAGAAGAGGGGGGGGAGATTTTATTTTTCAATTTTTTAAACCTTTTAATGAATCAGGTTTAGAAAAAACATATTTTTCAAATCGAGGGAGCATTTATGTTGTATTTTCAATTGTTTAATTAAAACACAAAGAAAAATATGTTGATAATATAGGGGGCAATTCCCCCTCCCTAAGTATAGGTATTAACAAATTATAAAATGATTCTACTAAGCTTGGAATTAGACACATGCATAAGAAGGAGGATGGAGACCTCCTCTTCAAGTTTTGTCAAGTTCCCTCAAGGAATGTACAATCTCAAGAAAAACCTCAAGACTCGTACAATTTTTCCATAGTTTCTTTGCCCGTGTTGCTTATTCAACTAGCCCCCCTCCCATTTCTTCCAGAAAGATATTCCACCGTTCGTACCCAAGTGGAATATTTAAAACATAAATAATTTACCCCGGGTGATAGAAAATGTAAATAAATTTCAGAGGTGTACCCGACCCGGGTGTCTCTCACCATGCCTCTATTACCCCCTGCTTTCGGTATATTCCTTGATATACTTCCGAGCCTATGTTATTTGGAAAAAAAAAAAAAAAAATAGAAGTTGAGAACTCGATGTTAAGAACTCGTAAAGATTAGACTTAATCAATTTGGCTTCTGAACTCGAATTCTAATTGACTATGTATTTGTAAAGGACATCTTGATCTCTAGATCAATTCAAAACCCATTATCGTTACTATTGACAATGTCTAAAAGATTGTCAATTAGATATTGACAAATGAAATTAAGATGTTTTCACATGTGGTTGTTCTTATTCTATCGTGATGTTTACATCTCTTATCATGCTAAGTGTCTTAGTAGGATTTTGACAGCATTTTCTTTTTTTATTCTAATTTTAAGAACAAGATAAGGAACATATGTTCTAATGGGAATTGCAGAAAATTTTTCACTTGGCAATATGGGATATACCTTATTAGACAGAAAAAGAATGTCTATATCTTCAATTACAGAATGCAAAAAGAAAGAGAACACAACTAGAGGCCTTTTCTATATAAAAATAAAGAATACAGTCGATTAATCATGCTATAAAGAATCTGATAAATCAAATATTAAATTAAAAAAATATGACCTTCACTACGAGATACAGTATATGCTTTGTGCTTGTGAGTATGTTTCTAGGGAAGAAAAGGGGTTTTGGGCCACAACCCCTCAAAACCTAGAAGTTTTTAATACTAGTTTATTTTCTTGTTTGGAGCTCTGCCAAAATAATTACTTCGTACCTGCTTGATATTTTACACAAAAATTTACTTCAGTCCGAGTCGAAACTTCACGTCACTCACGAAATCAAAATCGTGAGTTTTAAGTTATGCCCTGGGGCATATAAGAACGATGTTGGCACGATGTATTATTTATTATTTTTTCCTTTAGACCAGGGCACATCGTATCGAAGAAGTTGTCGTAGAAATTCGAAAAGGGCTCATTCAACTGGAAATTCAATTCAAATGGAAATGCAAATGAACGTGCATTGTCAGTACTGATATTTACTAATCAGAATGTTAATATTATTTGATTTATTAAAGTTATAAAAGTAAAAAAAAAATTTTTTTTTCAGTAAAGAGCAAATTATGTTCTAGACTTAGGAAGGCATAGGGGTTTTGAGCCCAACTTATGTTAATTTCTGCTCATTTTGAGTTTGACTCGGTTATTTATTGTAATTTTTGTTCATTTTGGGTTTCATTTATTTATTGATGCTGATTTGTGGTAGTTTCACGCTTGGTAGATTATTTGATTTTTGCTCATTTTTATTTAATGGAATTCTTTACATTTCTTTGAAAAACTTATTTTGTGGAAAAAGTTTTTTTTTAATTAAAAAATAAATCAAGTTACATAAAAGAAAATAAAATTTAACATATTGCTAGAAATATGTTTCCCTGATTTTTTTTCTGTTATACCTAGAAGTTACACAAAAATTTAGTCGAAACTTCATGTCACTCACGAAATCGATTCTTTGACTGAAGGTTCCCGACACAACATTTCCCTTATGGATGCTCAAAATCGTACTTATTGAAAATTTAAACCCTTAATAGGAGGGATTAGAGGAATCATCCAAGTTGGGGATGGGGCATATTTTTAGGCCATGATTTAGAAATTTCTAACCAGGCTCTTCTAACCAATTCCTGGTAGCGAGATTTCCCCTGTAAATGCAAGTCAAATCATAGTAATGCTTAACGTGATAAACATAGAAAAAGTCCGTAAAATTGTTCAAATTCCGGAATAGCTGACTTGGACAATACTTAGACTTCATAAACTCAAATCTTTGATGAAAGATTCTGAGAGACAACACTCCATTCAAAAGCAATATACCAATTTTTTTTGGCAGGCTACAGACATGTAAAATTTTGTCTCTTAAAAAAAAAATCTAGTTTGAAAAGTTTAGAAATGAATAGGGCATTTCTTCAAGGGGTTAGTTGGCTGCTGCAAGATCTGACGTTTTGGACCTTACATGACATCTGAAATCCAGATGATTTGCCAAAATTTAGTGGGATTTAGGGTATTTCCTTACCAATATTCACTAATGTTGACAATTGGCATATAGTATTCAAAGATCTCTAACAGGTCGAAAACTTAAATAAATATATCGCAATAAGATTAATAAACCAGTCACTTGATGAAATATCTAGTTTTATTTTTATTTTTTATTTTTTTTGGATAAACCTATGGATAAAACAATTCAAAGTCTGGTCGTCATCAACAGTATGTATAACTTTTAATAGAAATTAAGGAATTTTCCCTGTCTAACGTCAATAATAAAATATAGTTGTAAATTAATGTAGATTAAAGATTGTAGATTAGATTAGTACCGTATAAAACCTATGCTAGGTTGCATGTCCATTCCAGAAATCTTATTTTGTAATTTTAATTGTCATTTCTAACAGTGTCGTTGTCATTTCTAACAGCTTTCCAAGATTTTTTCATCCCTTGGGTTTTCATAAAAAAAAAGATATATTTATTTGATCAAAGTACTGGTTCAGTCGCTTTAATAGTTTAGGTTTAGTCAATTAAATTGTTTAGGCAATAATATAGTATTTTTATATTTGATCCAAATCTCTAAAGACTGTAAAACTAAACACTTGATCCTTTATGGAGTTGGACTTGAAAACAATTTTGCTTAAAAATACAGTATAATTTCAGTGATCTCCCGACGGTTCTAAAATCTAAAAAAGATCACCTCCTCCAGTATTTGGCCATTGGCGATTACTGATAATCTGTTGATAGTTAACTATGCTGCTATATAGTAGTAACACCAAGAAACTTTTATTTTTTCTTTCTTTTTTTTTAGTTTTACAACTGATGACAGTCACTGCATATGTGACCGGAATATTTAGTATTTTTGTGAAATCTTATCAATGTTTGTGAAACACTGTCTGTTAAAAGGATTTTATCCTTATTTGAACTTTTATTTATCGTAATAAACAGTTTATCGTTTAAAATAGAAAACAGGACAGAAGTATCCCTTTTCTCTTTGGGAATGCTGTTAAACAGCTAAAACTTATATAAGTTACATAATAAATAAGTAAAGTTACATAAAAGAAAAGAAAATTTTAATATATTGCTAGAAATATGTTTCTCTGATTTTTTCTTTTATAAAAAAATGTTTCCCGTTTCTAAAAAAAAAGACAAGACTAGAGAAATGGAGGTACTGTGCTAAAATCCAGGACACGTGCGAGAAGTGATAATGCTAACATCAGATAAAAACCTGTTAGTGTGTAATGATAAGTGATTGAATGAACATGGATGCTAAAATTACAATTTGGGATTTGCTAGGGACAGAAAAAGATGCAGTTAAAGTTCCCAGGATAAGGGGTTGTTGTCCAAAATAAAAGAGTACGTGTCAATGGACACACCATTGACTTTATACTTTTTTTTTCTTTTTTTTAAAATCCCACCTCCTCTCCTCTCGGTGACATAATAATCTTTTTTACTTAATTTCAAACTTTAATGTCACCTACACTAATTTAAAAACAACTTTTATTTTTAAATTTGGGTAAGATAAGATAAGATTTATTCTTCATTAAATACACATACAATATTACATGTTATTAATCCCTCAAAGGCTCATTGGCCTGTACAAAGAGGGAAGAAATATGAAAAAAGAGGGAAGACATATGAATTATGTTCGGGTAGCCGAACATAATTGACGAAGAAAGGTATACTACAAAAAAAATTCAAAACCCCAAAAAGGAATACCATTCCCGGTTTAGCAGGGTGCCCTTCTGCCATAGAGCACCCCTTTCACCGTGGGAATACATTAATAATACACAAATATTTCTCATAAAACCTTGTTCTCAATCAACTATACATGACTTTATACTTGTACGAGAAGGATCTTTCTCGCGTTATTCAGCGTGTTCCGTATTTAATATAACTACATGCTATGCTTTACCCCCACCCTCCCTAATGTGCAAATATATAGCCCAATTTTGTTCATAAACTATTATATTTTCATCCTATTTTGTTTTATTTCATTAGCATTAATCAAACTTCACTTCTCGCATGTGTCCTGGATTTCAGAATAGTTCCGAAATGGATAATCTTTTTGTTGGTGGAAATTATGCTTACCTGTTCTTGAAATATCCTAATATGGTCCATAAATGCAACAACCCTGTCTGCAGCCATAGGAGAAGCATGTAAGCCAGCAGCTGCCAAAAGTGGTGCAACATGGAGGGGCATGGAACACTGAGATGCATTCAAAACAAATAATTCACTCCAAACTAACCGTAACAGCGCCACCTGATCCGTGAGCTGCAAGCGAGTTCAAGCAAATATTAACACATTAAAATTCAACGAAATTATTTTTATTAAATAATTGAGTTGATTATATAGTATCAATTAGCTAAACTACTCATGCTTTCGTAAATTTTTATCTAAAGGGTCTAGATACCAATTTTCCAAAAATGCTTAATATGATAAAAATATCTCATTTGGACATGAAACAAAATTAAAAACCCATTCGGGGTCCAAATTTTAGTGGCGAAAAAAATTTACATAAATAGCAAAGATGAAGAAACTAAAGTAAACTATAAAATGGGGTAAAACAAGAGTCTCAAATTAACATCAGTGACAAAGCTCCAAAATATTTCAACAATCATTTGAATAAATAAAAAAACTGAGCACAACAGGACAGTTCTTTAAGTTTTTAAGATCTTAAAGTTCTTAAAGTCTTAAAGATGAAGATGCAAAAATAAACTAAAAATGAGGTAAAGCAAAAGCGTCAAATTATATCAGTGATAAAGCTCTAACTTATTTCCACAGTCTTTTGAGCAAATAAGATAACTGAGCACAACAGGGCGCTTCTTTAAGTTCTTAAAGTCTCAAAATTCTCTAAAAATACTTCTTATTCAAAGTCAACGGGTCTTGTGTTTCAGAAGCCTTCTATAAAGAATTGTGACAAAAAGTAAAGCTTTAGTCAAACCCCAAGCAGAACAAAAATTCAGTTTCGGACAAGTAAGGCAAGACACAGGATTTTTTCCAAGTTTCTATTAGTTTTCAGTAACAAAGTGCGAATCTATTTTTGTTTAAAACTTCTTTTAGATGTTTTCATTTTTATAACTTTAAGAAATCAAAAATTAATTAAGATTTTAAGGAATAAATATCAGCATATGTATATTAAACTGACAATGTACATTTTTTCAGTAAATTCATTTGAATTTTTTTTAGTAAAGCACAAATTATATTCTGGCTTTTAGAAAGCATATGGATTTAGAACCCTACTCATATTAATTTCTGCTCGTTTTGAGTTTGACTCTTATTTATTTTAATTTCTGTTTGTTTTGGTTTTCGTTTATTTATTGTATTTATTGTATTTATTTATTGTATTTATTGTATTGATTCCTGTATGTTCAATAACTACTGGATCCAAAAATTATGTCTGAAAAAATACCATAAAGTTCTGAAATGCCCATGATCAAGGCCGTATTCAGGGGAGGGTTTAGGGGGTTGGACCCCCTCCCCCCCAAAAAAAATTTTTGTCTGACTCATATAAACATAAAAAATCCATAAAAAATATTTCTAATGATTTTCAAAGCTTTTTTTTGGTACAGAAAAAATAAGAGATTATGTGTAAACCATTTTGGATGAGGTGGGCGGAAAAGCCGCCATGCCTACACTACAATTAAATAAAAAAAAACAAGTTTTTTTAAATGAAAGTAAGGAACGGCGTTAAAACTTAAAACGAACAGAAATTATTCCGTATATGAAAGGGGCTGTCCCCTCCTCAACGCCTCGCTATTTACGGTAAAGTTTTTATTGTTTGAAAAGTAGAGTTGTGAAAAAGTCAAACTTTAGCGCAAAGCGCGAGGCGTTGAGGAGAGGACAGTCCCTTTCATATAAGGAATAATTTCTGTTCGTTTTAAGTTTTAACGTCGTTCCTTACTTTCAGTTAAAAAAACTTGTTTTTCTGTTTAATTTTTGAAAGTTTTTGATTTAATGCAGATTTTGATCTTGTCTAACCGTACATGAATAATTAAAACAAAATTTGCATATTAATTTTACTTTTATTTGGTTAAATAGCTTTCTCGAAACTTGTTTGATTTTATTTACAAACGTTTTTATTAGTAATAAATATACGTAAATTACGAATTAACTTACGTAACGAACTTCTATATTCGTTTATTTTTAATAAGTACATTAGGGAGTTCACCCCCTAGTCAATACCTTGCTCTTTAAGCTAAAGTTTGAATTTTGTTCCAATTCTTCAAAAATGACCGCTTTATCACAAGGGCCGTTAATTAGAATAAATAGCTCTTATGAAAGTACTAAAAAATCTTTGGCTTAAAGAGAGAGGTATTGACTAGGGGGGGAACCCAATCATATATGTAATATTTTCTGTTCGTTTTAAGTTTTGATGTTACTGCTGTTGCAGTTGAAAAACTTGTTTTTTTTATATTTAATTTCTGATCTTTTTTTAAATAATGCTGGGAAATCCGGCGTCCCCTTCATAGCAACGTCCCTTCCCCCATGAAAACTTCCTTCATGGAAAGATCCTCCCATATAACCTCCGACCCCCCCACATCCCACCCCACCACTACCAGAAAAAATCCCCCCTGAAAACGTCTGTATACTTCCCAATAACCAATACTATATGTTAACATTGGGTTAAGTTCATAACTTTCAGCCCTCCCCCCGGAAACTCCGGGAGATTAAGTCATCCTAAAAGACATAATTATCATATTTTCGAACATTTTGAACAAAATGGCTATCTCAAAATTTTGATCGGGTGACTTTGGGAAAAAATGAGCGTTGGAGGGGGCCTAGCTGCCCTCCATTTTTTTGTCACTTAAAAAAGACACTAAAGCTTTTAATTTCCATTCCAATGAGCCGTCCCACGATATTCTACGACCACTGGGTCGATACGATCACCCCTGGGAAAAAATAATAAATAAAATAAACACGCATCCGTGATGTTTCTTCTCGCAAAAAATGCAAAATTCCACATTTTTGTAGATAGGAGCTTGAAACCTCAACAGTAGGGTTCTCTGATACGCTGAATATGATGGTGTGATTTTCATTAAGGTTCTATAATTATTAGGGGGTCTTCCCCCCTTTTTTTCGAAAATCAGCCAAATTTTCTCCGGCGCGTAACTTTTGATGGGTAGGACTAAACTTGATGAAAGTTATATATTTGAAATCAGCATTGAAATCTGATTCTTTTGATCTATCTATTGGTATCAAAAGATACAAATAGTATCTTTAGATACGATTTAGAGTTTTTTAGAGTTTCGGTTACCATTGAGCCGGGTCGCTCCTTACTTACAGTTCGTTACCACGAACTGTTTGATACAACATGAGAATAAAAACTAATCAGGTTGACACAGAAGTAATTTCAAGCGAAAATTGAGGAACAGGTAAACTAAACGGGAAAGTATCTCGTGGAAGGGGGTCTAGTTAAAACAGTAAAGAACAGGAGATTTGTGCAACAAATAGAAGAAAACGAAGACCTTTTATCTGCGTAATCAATAGAATCATCAAAATACCAGGAGGGACCCCCTTCTTTTTAAACACTCACAAAATATACGCAACACCAAAAACCAAATACTTTGAAATGATAGCATTTTTTGTAGCTTTGCCCCCAGCCGCTTGAGAAATTCTCAACTTGTGTTCCCCTCCCCCGATAGGAAACTGAAAGGATATCTCTATGCGAATGCACAATTAACCATTCAAAAATAGGGTAACTGAAACATTCTATTCTGAACAAAAAGCAGTTCAACACTTCACTAATTAATACTCTGATACTTCATGCCGCGGCGATTGTCTCAAAGGAAAATACATTCAGAGATAATATCTAATGTACTTGTGAATAAATTACACGGTTATAACTATTAAACCATGGATATATCTAGTAAAACATAGTTGGTGTGGCTATTTGGTTTGAAACCGGAATAATATGGGAATTTAACTTTGATGAATTTTCAATGACGATAGCTAGAATTGGGGCTTATATGAAAAATGTGAGAGGGGTAAATTAAGAGGCAAATGCGTCTTCAGGACGAGATATCCAAGTGTGTGTGATAAAAACAGAACGTATTTAGCTGTTCATAAATAGCAAGCCGGAATTGCTTATGAAATCTCAAAAACATATAAAAAATATAAATATACAAATATGGTACTTTATTAGTAGCCAATCAACACGCGAGAAGTGGAGTTTGGTTAATGCTAATGAAATAAAACAAAGTATGATAAAAATATAGTAGAAACAAATTTGGGCTATCGAACCGTTTGCTGCAGTTCGTCACTAAGAAACGTATAATAATACGATTTTCGGCTCAAAATTTTTTAAAGGTGATCGATAAATAAAATACCTTTACCAACTGGGTATGTTTGTTTTGCAACCAGGAGTCCTGGTTGAACTTCCTTGAAGTAATGATATTAGGGTTGTTTTAAAACATTTAAAAAAAAACCTTTTAGTTTTAATGATTGAATTTTAATGTAATTTTCTTTTATATTGTTTTTATTCTCTTCGTCTGTTTTGCTGAGGACGGCCCTTGGATATAGGGTCGAAATATTCATTTAAAGTTGCGTTCCACTGTCTTGTATAAAAATTTCCCTGTTGTTCTACTTATTTGTTTATGATGGAAAGGCAGTGTGGTCTTCGTCGCTATTAACATTGCATTCTGGGCTAAATTGACTATTTCAGAGTTTTTGGAAGAGGCTATGCATACCTGAAAATCAGAGAATAAAAAAATATTCCTTGCCCACTCAACAGCAGAAAATAGCAACCGGGCAGCTAGTTCACAAATATTAGATAAACAACCGAAGAATAACAATAATATATAGTAACAGAGAAAAACCTCTGGGCTGCTATATAGTTCAAGAATGCCATCAATGTCAACCCCTTTGAAAATTAAGAGAAGACAGAACATCAAACAGATCATACCTGTAATTCAGGAAAGAAAGGGATATTCCTCGCCCACTCAACAGCAGAGAATAACAACCGCGCCGCTAGTTCACAAATATTATCAATTCCCATAATATTATTTGGCTGCATACACTGTCCGTACCGCGTTGTTGCGTATGGTTCAGCACGAACAAGTAAAGAAATGTATGATGATAAGTATGAGTGTCCATTAAGGGGGTCACCATTGTGCAGTGAGAGCTGACCAGGAAGACAGTGCTGGGTTGGAGGAACTCTACCTCTTTGTACAGCTATAACGATATCGTTACTTTATTTTTAATTAAATAAAAAAACGGGTTAATTAAATGAAATAAAATTTATATAATTTATTTAATCAAATAAAAAGACGGGTTAATTAAATTAAATTTATATAAGTTATTTAATTATATAAAAAACCATTTAATTAAATTAAATAAGATTTATATAATTTATTTAATTAAATAGAAAAGTTAATTAAATTTTATAAAATATATTTAATTTAAAAAAAAAAACAAGTTAAACAATAATAAAAAACACGAACTGTTTGATAACAGACATAAGACAAGATAAGATTTATTCATGATTAGAATATACGCATGATTAGAAAATACATAAATAGCCAATGAATATACGGACCTAATCCCCCCAGGCAGTGGTGTCGTTTCTGGAGATTGGGCATAGCCCAATAATTTGGTGACACAATTATTATATTGCCCATGTCCCTTGACTCACCGGATGGAGACCTCTCGTGGCCCCCCCCCCCCAATAAAAATTAAGGAGTTATGCCCCTGTTCACAGGTGTCCTTGGCGTGTAAAGGACGGGGGAAGACACACGATTCAATTAAACAATAACTCAGAGGAAGAAAAAACTTAATAGAAGAAAGAATAAATGGATCAAATAAACTAAACAGACTCCAATTAATCCTATATAAAAAAAAAATAAAAGAAAAACAACAACCCAACGTCCAGGAAACCCAAAATATGTTTAACAGTTTTTTTTAAACAAGCTAAAACAGTGGCACCTTTGAGCTGATTCATGCATTTTATTTCATACAATGTGACTCGCCATTACAAAATTGAAATATGACTTTACAGAAGAAGTAAAACGAATTTGAATATGATTTGTATTACAATCATGATAATAAATTTAATCAGGGTTAAAAGACGGCTGAACAGTTAGGGGCTGAGAAAGGTCACCACGAAGGAGTAATTTGCATAACAGAATTTTGCACGGTTGTACAAAATAAACTATATTACCCCCCCCCCCCAAAAAAAAATATCCTTGTGCTTGAAGTTGATAGATACCTGTTGGAATGGACTTAAACATGCGTCACAACCATGCAGAAGTGAAAATGTACACATGGGTCAGTTCGTGCTGATACCACGCGTGTTGGCAAGGGAGCAGCCTTATGACCTAGGCCCTACCTCCCTATACTTCAAAATTTCTACAATTTTCCTAAAAGTTTCTAAATTGTTTATATAATTCACCCCTTTTTTCGAGTCTTTAACTTGGACGTCGATGGAAGACTTCCAGGAACTTATCATAGTTGTCCAGTCAGTACATTATCACCAATAGGAATACCTCTTACATTCAAGCACAAACACAGGGAAGACAGGCAGAGATGCATGGGGATGGGGATTTGGGATAATGCTATCTCCCCAAAATTTCATTAGAATTTTTTTCTACATATAGTTCGCTATTTTTGATCTTTTATCAAAGTTGCCCCCGCTTCCTCAATACCCTGCAAACACACCTGGGAAGATGTAGCCCTTCTAGGAGACATAAACAGAATAACAGAAAATATAGCCACATTTAGAAGAAATATTGTGTATTTATGTGACATATTTTCGCAACCCAATCATATTGTACTTTATTTCTGGAGAGAAATAAATGTTCATCTTTTAGGAATTAAGCTAAAGAATGCTGAGTGACAAATCTAGACAGACAAAGGAATTCAACTTCTGGAGGGATAAATACGTCTTTAAAAATGAGGTAAATTTCATGTTTCTCTATTGTAAGACTATGCCTTTAATAGAGTGTGCAAGACTGTCAGAGCGTTGACTTTTACCTTTTTCTGCCGTCCTATGAAAACTGTTAGTCAACATTATGGCAAACAATTTCGTTTCTATCGCCCAAACGAAAACTGTTGGTTAAAATTGTTAGTTAAAAATAACTGAATCGTTGCTGGAGATTTTGAAGTGTCGTGCTCAACAACTGATGATGGAGTAGGCTATGGCAGGATGACTAGTTTTGTATACTCTTAACATTGATAAGGAATTAATACCTATAGTAGCGTCAATTGGGGAGGGGGAGGAGGCAGGGGGTCTGTGCCACCTAGATTCATCTTCCCCGTAGTTTTTGAAAATACCTTTTTTAGGAAATATTTTCACTGAAAAATGCCTTTTTTGGTATTTTCACTAAAAATTGTAAAAAAGACAAACTCCCCATAAACATTTTGGGAAACAATACATTTGCCCCCCCCCCACTAAAATTTTGTACATTGACTAAATTACATGCCTGTTAATATTTCTGACAGTTAACAAATGCTTTTGTTGGATTTCTGCATACATCTTCAGAGATAAGCTAGCCTAGTAGGCCTTGTGATTTTTTTTTTTGCCAAACTTGTAGGCTTTTTGAATTTCTCTCTTAATTACTACGTTTTGAGAATTGTTAGCTAACATTTTGGTTTCCACAACCTACCAGGAAATTGTCAGTTAGCAACTGGGCTTCCTTATACAAATGACTGTCTTAATAACAATAACAAAAAAACTGAAACAAATTTACCAGTTTTTTCGCTTTGCTGTAAAATTTGTTTCGTGACAACCCACCGCCTTTTGAATTACCTCATCCGATTTGTTGCACTTTAAAATGCTTTCAAGAAATCACTAGTCACATTCTAGAATAAGGAGCCATGAGTCGAGGAGTAACAACTCCCTCGTATATGCCATAGTTTGTATTAATTATAAATTTTAATGTCGATGTTTAAGAACGTGTCCAAGATTTTTTTTCGGGGGAGGGGGTTTACAAGAAAACTTTTAAAAACGCATCAAAAATGTTTATATTCATTTTTTTACGTTTTTACGAGTCGGACATACATTTTTTTTTGGGGGGGGGGGGGATCAGACCCTTTAACCCCCCGGGAGACAGCCTTGCCACTCTTTACTTTCATTAAAAATAAAACACATTTTTTTTTAATCCTCAGGCAAGAGCTGTTCTTTCAACCATAACGAAGCAAATAAACCGAACAAAGCGGACGTAGACATGAGGGAGGTGTGGATACAGATAAAGACTTGAGGTAAAGACGCAATGTCTTGTTCAAATCCGAAAGACAATAAGAAAAGTTTGAACGGCAGCATTTTAAATAAATAGACTACCCTTAGCAATATACACTCACGTAAGGAGTAGGAACGAGTTCTTCGTTAAAACAGTAAAATATCATAGACTCCCATATTAAAGTGGGCCTAAAAAATAGCTTGGAATTATGATCCCCCTGCCTCTGGTCCCCTTGACATTCAAGACTGTGTCCGCATTTGTCCGTAATTTATTTTTAGTCATAATTCTAAGTTAATTTCATTCTGGATAAAAACTTCCCTCTTCCAAGTATTTAGTACGTACAACTTTTAGAAAGGCTTTTCGTCTACCCAAACTTAATTATCACTATATTTCTACTTTCCCTTTCTCTTCTACTATAGCGGCCAATTCTGTCAACATATAAATCACTTCTTGACTCTTGAGAATTACAAATTTGAAAGGCGAGTCCTTTTATTCTTTTAAAAATGCGAGGGCGTATTGACAGCGGGAAAGCGGCGAAGGGTGAAAAGATATTACCTTCCTTAGGGCATATGCTCGTTAAAATCGGTCTAGTTTGAATAGCCCCCCTGCAAGTTGAACACCACAAGAATGAAGTGAAATTAACATGATTTTGGATTAAAAAAGAGCTAGTCCAGAACAAGTCCTTGCAAAAAAAAGAAGAGAAAAAATTAAATAAGACATAACAAAAAAGAGTAAGAACTAAAAAGCAGCCCTTTTAATTTATTCGTGCTGAGTAATCTTTTTTTCCAAATTTAATGCTAAGTAATATAGCATAATTATTAAGCTTTGTAGTTAGTTTTTTTTTCAGAAATCTAAAACATATAGCCTACATTTAGAATAAAATTTTCTTTTAAAAACAACATGTTTTAGATCTTGAATAAAAATATCTTTAAAGGACGTTTTAGCTTTTCACTAAGCAATGTTAAATCTGCATAATGTACAGGGTTATTCAAGAAACTAGCATAGAATCAGATACATACGCAGGGGGCCTCCGGGCCCGCCCCCCCGGAAATCTCACGATTTTTTTTCATTTTTCCATAATTTTCTGATCTTTCTCACAGAATGATGGGTTTGAAGGATGAGCCCCCCCCGAAACAAATTTCTGCGTACGTGCCTGCATAGAATGAAATGAAATTAAGACGATTTGTCGAAAAAAGTCTTTGTGAAAAAGGATAAAACATCACACCACCGCCAAATATTACTGTTTTTGAATTAGTGCACAGTAAGTCTACTATTTTGAAAAATACATTTTACAACTTTTTTTCAAAATACCATAGAACTGAATTTTTTCTTTTTATTCCTTTATTGTGGGTCTAGGTAGAACACCTCTGCCTTCGCCTGTTAGAACTCAAGATATTCAAAACTGTCCCATTGAGAATAATATAACTTGATTTTGCTTTTTATATACAAAGGCTAGTAAAATAAGAAGTTATATCTATTTTTGACAATTCAAAAGGCGTTATGTTACAGACATATTCTTCGTAGGGGAGCAATTGATCCGACAAATGGCGTCTTGGCTTGTTAATAAAAAATTAGTAAAATAAAAAGTTAATAAAAATAGTAAAGCGGTTATAACAAGTAGATTGATGACCAAGGAAAGTTTTTTGAGCCTAAAAAAACGAAAAGCCACTCTTGATATTATTAACTTTAATGGTAGGCTACTGATTAAGAATCCGGTAAACACACGAGAAGTGAAGTTCCGTTAATGCTAATGAAAAAAAAAATTAGAATGAAAAAATAATAATTTATGAACAAAATTAGGCTATATATTTGCACATTATTAGGGGGGGGGGGGGGTAAAGCATAGCATATATTAATTATGCTATGCTTCAATCCCAAAAAACTTAAGTTTAAATCTTTATCACAGAGTGAGCAATACCTCACAAGGCAGCGAAAACCTGTTTTTCATATAGCATCTTTGAAATTTCGATGCGGTCTTTCTCGCGTGTTTACCGGATTCTCAATAAGTACCGCTTTAATTTCCCACTATTTTCTGGAAATGAGCAAGAGAGTTTACCCTGTGAAGCCGAAGAGGTACTTGAAAAAAGTTTCAACCGTGAGACTAGCACCTTATCTGAAGCAATCATGTCAAGAACTTACGGAGGAATGGGAGGGGGATTAGGCCGGTCCCGATTTTAGGTGTCCCAAGATTCTTACAAGTTTTTTCATAACTTGCAGTGTTGTACCTACAATTTGCCTATTTTCAGGTTTTTTAAGACTTGGCCTCTTGAAATGTTAACACTTTCTCCCCTCCCCTCCTAAATAGATTTTTACAATTATCACAGTCAGTTGACAAAGACCATGAAGAAAACTTGGTGGGGCTAAAGATTGAACATATTTCAAAAATGAGATATCTAGTTACCATGAGTGGAGGCAAGAAAGGAGAAACCTTGTTTTAAATAATATGGGAGCACAGTCAAGCCAAGGTGTCATAAAACTTCCGCAAGAAAAACTGAGGTTTGAAAAAAAAGGTTTTTTTAAGCCAGAAAAAAGAACAATTATCCAACCGTTAGAAAATTTTCATTCTTGTAGTTTTTTTTTTAGGAAAGAGGGGTGGAATGACGAGTCTGTCCCTTCTCTGCGCGGGGATACATACCCCATACAACATGGGGTTGTCTTCAAGGGGACAACATCAGAGACCTAGTTAAATAAGGAAAGCTATTGCAAAACTTAAGAATTACAACTAACTTTGAAAGAACTACAAATCCAGCTTCCGCTAAAAACTCGGAAAAAAACATTATAAACGAAAATAAATTGAATGTACCAAAAAGTTATAGTTGCACAACATTTGAAAGAGTGGGTGATTTATGCTCTTCCCCTCTTAGGCACCTTCTACTATTTGCTCCCACCATATTCTCAATCAGAAAAGAATTGTAGCGATGAGTACCTTATACGACAGAGGTTTAAGCCCATTCGATATTCTTCTTTGCTTCATTGCAGAACGCTTGTCTTAATTCTTGCGTAATTTCCAAGAAAAGAAAAATAGAACTGTCCACTTTTTATGCTTATTTCCATGGAATTCTTAAAAGAAACTAGTAGTTATTAGAATTTTAAAAAATAAAAAGCGCAAAAAATTAAAGAAGGGAAGTCAAAATTTAATCACATTGCTGGTAATTAAATCGCTAATCACAAAAGCCCTACGACCGACAGAACCCACCGGAGTGAGCCAAGGTTGAGTTCCAAAAACTGGGCACTTTGGGTATAAACCCACCTTCTCTTCTCATTCCCATCTTCAGGCATTTTTTCAGCCGGCAATATTGGCACTGGTTCCGATGATGCTGATCAACAGGGCAATTCCTATTGCCTCGACATGAATATGAAAGGTTCCGTCTCACGCTTCGCTTGAAAAAAGATTTGCAGCCTAGAAGAGAAACGTGAATTTTTACAAAACTCATAACTATACATATTTTAAGGAAAGAAAATTGAACTGTCATTAACTGTAATTTCTGTTATTATCAAACAGTTCGTGGTAACGAACTGTAAGTAAGAAGCGACCCGGCTCAATAATAACCGAAACTAAATTTTGATACCAATAGATACATCAAAAGAATAAGATTTTTATGCTGATTTCAAATATATTAGTTTCGTTAAGTTTAGTTTTACCCATCAAAAGTTACGCACCTGAGAAAATTTCCCTTATTTTCAAAAAAATACCCCCTAAAAGTCATAGAACCATAATGAAAAATTACACCATCAGACTCAGCGTATCAGAGAACCCTACTGTAGAGGCTTCAAGCTCCTATCGGCAAAAATGTGGAATTTTGTATTTTTTGCCAGAAGAATGATCACTGTTACGTGTTTATTTGTTTGTTTGTTTTGTTCTTTTCCCAGGGGTGATCGTATCAACCTAGTAGTCTTAGAATATCGCGGGAGGGCTCATTCGAATGGAAATTAAAAGTTCTAGTGCCCTTTTTAAGTGACCAAAAATGGAGGGCAACTAGGCCCCCTCCCGTGCTCACTTTTTCTCAAAATCACCCGATCAAAATTTGAGATAGCCATTTTGTTCAGCATGGTCGAAAAATATAATAACTATGTCTTTGAGGATGACTTAATCCCCCCCCCCAGTGCCCACCCCCAGCTTACATATGATATTGGTTATTGGGAAGTATACAGACGTTCTCACTGAGGATTTTTTTCTGGTGGTGGGGAGGGGGGGGGGTGGATCGGGGGTTACGTGAGAGGATCTTTCCATGGAAGAAGTTTTCATGGGGAAAGGGACATTGCTACGAAGAAGGCGCCGGCTTTCCCAGTATTATCTAAAAAGACGATCAGAAATTAAATAAAGAAACAAGTTTTCAACTGAAAACTTTTCAACATCAAAACTTAAAACGAACAGAAACTATTACTTATATGATTGGGTTCGCCCCCTAGTCAATACCTCGCTCTTTACGCTAAAGTTTTTTTTTTAGTAATTTCATAAGAGCTATTTATTCTAATTAACGGCCTTTGTGATTAAGAGTCATTCTTAAAGAATTGGAAAACAAATTGAGCTTTAGCGCAAAGATCGAGGTACTGACTAGAAGGGGGAACCCCCATAATATATGTAATAAAAATATACGAATATAGAAGTTCGTTACGTAAGTTAATTCGTAAGTTACGTATATTTATTACTAATAAAAACGTTCGTAAATAAAATTAAACAACTTTCGAGAAAGCCATCTAGCCATAAAAGTAAAATTAATATGCAAATTTCGTTTTAATTATTCATGTACGGTGAGCCAAAATCAAAACCTGAATTAATTAAAAAACGTTCAGAAATTAAATAAAAAAACGAGTTTTTTTAAATGAAAGTAAGGAGCGACATTAAAACTTAAAACGAACAGAAATTATTCCGTATATGAAAGGTTTTGTCCCCACCTCAACGCCTCGGTCTTTACGCTAAAATTTGACTCTGTCTCACAACTTTATTCTTTAAAACCATAAAAAACTTTAGCGTAAAGAGCGAGGCGTTGAGGAGGGGACAGCCCCTTTCATATACGTTTTTTTTTATTTAATCCTTAATGGAGCAGATCAAGGTTACTTATTACTTCAATAATTTGGAGTTGGTCCTGAAAGCAAGGCCATGTTTTCAGATATGTATGAGTGGGGGTGGTCAATCTAAGCCCAAACTTGAAGGAGCATACTATGCGTCCATTGAATTGGAATAAAATTTGTACTACTATTACTCGCGACTCATCACAGAACAAAGTTGCCTGCGGCTGACACACCACAAATTTGACTCAATTTCTTGTCTATTTTTTGCTGAAGGGTTGGTAATCTTCGTCAGAGAAGGCCGTACAACAAGCAGTTTCAAATTACAGTTCCTAGAAATCCAAGAAGCAGCTTTATCCACTTCGCTTTGTCATTGACTATGAATTATAACTGGTCATTGACTAAATATTGTTGACTATAATTTACGTTTCTTTTATCATAACTACCGCTTTTAACTCTCACCTAGTGGCAGTAAAATTCCGAAAATATTTCATTTAGAAAAAAAAAAATACCAACTTAAGTAGTGATAGCTTTTTACAACTGTGCCTAACTTTATTTGTTGGATCGTAAAAAAGATATTCTTAAGCTATGGCTTGATATTTACTAACAGGGCATGTAATCTCTGTTTTAACAGCGTTTCGTACCATAAGCAATAAAAACGCATATAATTAAGTACCTTTATTTTAAACAATAAGTAGTAATTCGAGGGGTTGTCCACTTTCAAAAATCGTGCAATCAGGTGGCCCATGCCGTGAATGATGGAAGTGTGCCAGGTGTGGCACAAAAGGTACTATCTGAAGAGGCGTGGTGCGGAAAAATCTGCCCCATGGAGGGGCTGCTAACGACACTTTAAGATCTACACCTGGGAGGGGGGGATTGGGCAATCCCTTTTGATAATCGTTCTTCCACGTTTAATTACTTTTGTTTGGATAACATGAACAATGTTTATGGACTTTATCTAGCTAGATGAATGTGATTCATGTATAATTAATTTCTTTACAGACTAGAGGCATGGCTAGAGACATGCGGATTCTTCGGATGTTTCCTTGAAGCAAAACATAATTTTCTTGTGCCGTCTGTTCAGAAACACGGATTGCTGCTAGTTATATACAGAACTCGAGACTAGTTGGATATTTTGAGGGATTTATTTTGATTCACCGAATAGTAGTACAATCAAGGGCGCATCCAGTAATTTTATTGGGGGGCTTAATTTTTTTGGGAGATGGGTTACAAAAAAAACTACAAAAATCATCAAATATTTTTATTATGTATTTCTTTTCACTTTTTTAAGAGTTGGTCAGACATTTTAGGGGATTCAACCCCCCCCCTAGATAAGGCCTTGAGCATAATAATAATATAGGATGCTGTCATTAAAAAAAAAAAATTATTGTTGGATAGATTCTACAAAATTAAAGTACCCTGGTTAAAGTATACTCATCTTAAAACAGATAACCCCTCTCCATCAGATCCTCCCACGAAGAAAAATCACAGCCATATTGAAATTATAAGGATGAAGTTCAAGATAACAAAAAGTGCCTGATTGGATGTTACTAACGCTCACAAAAAAATAAACAGGTTACGGAAAATCAACAAGTTTTGAAAAAAAACCGAATAGGAGTCACTTTTACATGGGGGGACAAGTGGGGACATTTCAATTTTTGACAACTTAGACATGTGTCCTATAAAAATATGCCCCTCAGTGAAACATCAACCATGAAAGTATTTAGCTCATATAAGCCGCTTAGGATAACCGATAACAAAAGTTTATTTAGGTCAATGATACTATGAGAGAAGAAGAAGAAGTAGTTTCCTCTCATACTATGAGAGCGGAAACTACGAAGAAGAAGAAGAAAGAAGAAAGAGGATCATCTAAAAGTCACTGAATAATATAGAGGGCAGCTCAAATTTTGAGGGTTGTATCAGAACTAGTTCTGTAAAATTAAAGACTAGACATGTCACTTCAGGATCTTTATTTCATTTACTTATTAAAGACTTTGACTTGGAGAAGGGGAGGGGGTGTGAGAATTTATGTAGTAAATGAAATTTAGGGACCAAAAGATTTTCTAGTTATTATCAAAGTTGCCCAGGTAATTCGTAAAATATTTTTGCGATATTTGAGGCTATATAAATAATGAACAAGTGCATTGAGTTAAGATTACCATAGTCATGGTGATAAATGGTAAGTAAAGCTTACCAAAAGATTACCATAAAGATTACCATAGTCTTGGTGATAAATGGTAAGTAAAGCTTACCAAACGATTACCATAAAGATCACCAGCCATGGTGATGAATGGTAAGTAAAGCTCAAGTATTACCCGTGGAAACAGAAATTCTGTAAACGAGAAGCTTGAATACAATTTGCAAATTAAAGAGTCAGCTGATTCCACATATTTAAAATGTATTAGATATAAATTTACCTACAAAAAAAAAATATTAGAATAAAAAAATTATATATTTTTGAGAAACAGCAAAAACGCGAACGGAAAAATCTGCTACTATCTATCTATCTACTTTCTATGTACTATCTAACTACAATCTATCTACCATCTGTCTACTACCTAACTACTATTTAGCTACTATCTACAAAAAAAAAAATCTACTATCAAATCTGCCATGTGTCAGAACCCTGCATGAGAGATTTCAAACCGAACTTCATGTGCAAAAATACAAAATTTGCGCTCTGCCGACGAATCATGGTGACAGATAGAAGTAGATCTGAACTACCCACAAAATCAGCGAGATGTCCTTCAGACAAGTACTGGAGGAGGGGGTGAGAATTCCCCTCCTAAGTCCTCTTTCACATTTTCCTCAGTTAAAAATAACGGCAAGAAGAAAACCATTTCCATGAAAAGCAAAGAGAAAATTTAAAACTCAAAACGATAAAATATTAGGTTTAGCAATTTGTCAAAACTAAAACGAAGAAAAAATATTATGAACAAAGTACATTATATGAAAGAAAGTTACAATGAACAAGGAAGCCAAAATAAATCAGAAAATATCACGTATAAAGCTGATATTGATACCTATCCCCCTCATAAGAACAGGGGTTGAAACAACCAGCATCTCCGTTTACATTTATGATAATTTCTGTCCCTTGAGTTTAATCGTCGCTTAAATTAGGCTACATCTAAGTTTTACCGTTAAGTAACTCTTGTATTTCTTTAATTTCAGGATGAAAGTTTTTTTTTCTTTCTTTTTTCTTTTTTTTTTTTTTATTAGAGATTTCGCCACACAATAATTCCGCACAACGTGGTATTTGACAGCTTGATTAACTGTTTTTGGTAGTTAAAAAAGTGACACATTAAAAACACAAACAAAACTTCAACCTTGAATGCAAGGCCATATCCAGGGGGGAGGGTAATGGGTTTTAATCCCTCCCCCCCAGAAAGATTTGTCCGACTCGTAAAAACGTAACAACAATGAATATAAATAACTTTTGGATGTACTTTTTAAAGTTTTTTTTTGTAAGCATCCGCCCCCCAAGAAAACCCTTTTGTAAGCCCCCCCCCCCGAAAAAAAAACCTGGGTAAGACCTTGCTTGAAAGCAAAGGGATTCTTTTTGCAGACTTATTTTTAATCAATTAATACTTTTTATAGGCTTCCACCTAAGCACTTTCTATTCAGATTGTCATGTAATTGTTTATTACTATCCCCTCTCCTCAAAAAATAAATCAGCGTACGCGCCTCTTCTACATATCATAGAAAGGGGGTGAATTCACTATCCCCTCCTCTTAGTCAAGCCGTTACTTCTATTATTTCTGCATATAGTCTAATAACTCAAAATAGCAAATCCTCAAACTAAAATCCAGGCTCTTTATGTTTGTAAGCCCCTCCTCCCCGAAAAAAACTCTGGATAAGACCTTGCTTGAAGGCAAAGGGATTCTTACTTATTTTTAATCAATTAATACTTTTTATAGGTTTCCACCTAAGCACTTCCTATTCAGATTGTCATGTAATTGTTTATTACTATCCCCTCTCCCCAAAAAGTAAATCAGCGTACGCGCCTCTTCTACATATCGGAGAAAGGGGGTGAATTCACTATCCCCTCCTCTTAGTCAAGCCGTTACTTCTATTATTTCTGCATGTAGCCTAATAACTGAAAATAGCAAATCCTCAAACTAAGATCCAGGCTCTTTATGTTTTTTAAAACGTCAACAATGATATTGACGATGACAATATATTGTCACTGCTTTAATTCTAAACCAGAGTTCTTTTTTGAAAAATAAGAAAATGTACAAAGAAGATATGAAAGCCTTCATCGCGTCATTCCCCGCGCTACTTCTTCAAGTTTAAAAATCTCACATGACTTGGGTACCACTTCACACTACTTGTTACAAATTTTTAGCATATACTGAACAGGAATTTAAAATCAACCCATCGAAAAAATATGAGAGGTCTTCTAAAAGGCGGTTTTAATGGTAGAATTATGATTAAAAAGGCGGAATGGATAATCACAGACACTCAAAAACGGTTGTATAATAAAGACCCAACTTGACAGTTTGAATTAGGAGTTCCCACAGAATCAAGGGCGATAAAAATTCCTCGTGAGATATTTGCAATGAGAAGGTGCTTTCTTAGGTTTGGTCAATATTTATTTTAAGTTCTATTGTCTTCAATGTTATCATACTTTCATTTTGATGACCTCTTTTTTCTAGAAAAAGGCCTGCAAAATGGTCTTCCGGTAGATATCGCGGGTCATCCTAAACTGAAATCCTAACTGAACAGTACATGTTCTTCGCAGTTGTTTTGTGTGTGTACGCTCGAAGAATACAAAATCGAGGTCTGGAAGGACCATACGCATGGAACCAGAGGCATTATTTAAGGTGGGGGGATATACCCCCCCCCAATATTTATAAAATACCTGGTTTTGGTATTTACATTGTAAAATACCTTTTTTAGGTATTTTCATCGAAAAAATTGAACAAGCGCAAGAATTATCTGAAACAGTGCCTTCCTGTATCGAAAATTATATTTTTCCTAAAAATTATATTTTCATTTGGAGGGTTGGGAGTCGCGTAAAGCTATGACAAGTATATTCAAGATCTTATTTTTTGAGCCGTCGATCACTTCATGGTACTAAATGCAGCTCCCCCCCCCCGTCTGGCAACAATGGGTATGAAAAATTCCGAAATTTTCAGCTTTTAGTTAGAACTTTCCCACCAAATGATTATATTTTTTATAGAATTCATTCATGCCAGACTTTTTCCCCAATATGTGTCACCCAAAATTTCTAGCTACATTTAAAATAAATTACTGCAAATTTTCCTCCCCTGTTCCAGGTAATAATCCTTTAATATATATATATATATATATATATATATATATATATATATATATATATATATATATATATATATATATATATACATATATATATATATATATAGATCCGGTAATGTGAATTTCGAGTTGGCGAGAGTTGATTGTGCGACTTAAAATCATACTATACAATTATATGTTCAATCGACATGGAATTGCACACATTTGAGGTTGAGTAATTCGAAGGGACTATGCTTTGTTTTTCTTGGTTTATATTGAGTCGTACCTTCAACCGTGCATCCAGCCCTGCCTCATATCCCTCAAACCAGCCTACTGTGCCTTTTGCCCTAAATTCCCAGTCTAACCTTTCTTTGACACGAAGGGACCCAGTTCGCAATCACTTCTACAATTTAATATCCATCGTTGAAGTACCCTGGAACTGGTAGTGTTTAAAGCATAAAATCAAAATAAGATGAAACTAATATATAATAGCACTTTTCATCTCAAATCGATTCAAATGAGCTGATCAAACTATAATTCGATGAGCCTTAAACTGCAATCACTTGCAGTTCCAATTTCAAATTCGTTTGTGCGATTCATGGTGACATGGTGAATGGTGACAGATTGGATCTGACTATTTACATATCGCAAAGGCCCATCAAGGTCACCTGCTCTTTAAGGAAAATTTCCGGAGCCCACTTACTCCTGCATATGATGCCCGCGTGAATCACTTCGGTTAAGGAGAAGATCCAGTACAATTTTTCGGGAAGGATCAAAGGTCACGCAAACGGTGGCTGTTATGCCAGGAGTTTCAAGTTTTCCAAATACACATTTACTTTAGCTCCTTGAAGGCGGTGAGAAACTCTGCTCGTTTTTTTTTTTCTTGCAATGGTTCATGCCTCCTTTTCGATGACAGCAGTTAAAATTATACCATGATAACGACTAAATTAAAAAGCGTTCCGATTGCAGCCGCACCTACTCTGACTAAAATTTTACAATCTGGTCAACAAAATTCAGGTTTTAGATCATTCTTCCTGAATGCCCCCCCCCAAAAAAATCAAACCGTTCTTAGGGAAAGATTTTACAACATATTTGCTTTCTATTCAATGGCTCACGTTTTCCAAGCTCTCCTGAAAGAAACAAGTAAGGGTAGTGGCAATAATTTACGGAAATGCAGGGGAGATATAATGCTTTATCAGGATATAAGAAGGGGTATTTTCAAAATCTAGGGATAGTTTTGTTTCGCCTCATCCCTTGTCCCTCTACTAATTGATCCCTGACATAAGGGATAGAAAAGAGTTAGTATTAAGAGAATTCTAAATATTTCACAGTATCTAAATTTACTAACTTTTGGATTGAATAATAGGAATGGCATTATTGATACATAAAAGGCTGTCTTAATTCACTTTAAAAACTGAATTTGAATCTACTTCGTAAAAAAGAAAGTTAACCCAGATTCACTAAAAAATGTAGCCAACTCTCTGACTTAAAAAAATCTATCAGTCGAACTTGTTCCAGGAAAGAAAGCTTTGTGCATTGAGTTTTATCAAGTAAATACAAAGAATAATCTGGTTTATTCTATTCCTAGAAAACATTATTTGTGTAGTAATTGTTTTATTGGGCAAGGCCAATTTGTAAATACAATAGAAAATAGAGCCATATCCTACTGTATGCCGATAGAATCCCAACGGCAATTAACGTCATGGAGTAAATATTACTTCTGTTGATTACTAAATAAAAGGCAAAGTAGAATGGTTTATAATATTAAGCTTTTTGAAAATGCGTCTATAATAGTTTGCACTGTTATGGCTCTATATAGAGAAGGCAAGGGAGGGAGGCAAGGCCGTATACAGGGGGAGGGGTGTGGGCTAGGGCATTTGATCTCCCCCCCCCCAAGACAAATGTTTGTCTGACTCGTAAAAACGTGACAAAAATGGGTATAGAAAAACTTATGTGTTTTTTGAAGTTTTTTGTGCGTGTAAAACCTTTTTCGAAAAAAATCCTTGTGTAAAACACTACTACCACTACTAACGACTCACAGCAGCACCAAGCCGCTTGAGGCTGACACAGCTACGCACACTCCTCCACCATCTCAGTCTATTCAAAGCCTCCCTTTTTACACCCTCCCAGGAAGTTCCCATTTCCTTTAAATCTTTCTTTAGGACGTCCTCCCCCCAGACGAGGACGACCAGCTTAGCCTAGACGGTTGGCCGAAAAAGACAATCTTCGGCAATCTGTCATCCTTCATTCTCACAAAGTGCCCTAGCCACCTCAACCTCTTTTCATTATAGCCCTAGAAAGCGGTATTGAACCACATTTTTCGTACAGCCTACTGTTTGAGAAACACCCCCCGAAAAAAAACGTGGATACGGCCCTTTAGGGAGGTTTGGAGGTCCAAGCATAAAAAGTTCTTTCCGCAAAAGAAAAAAAAAGATGACGATCTCTGCCTTGTATTTATTAAAAATAAATGCCCCACAGCTGACCCTCCCTCAACAAACTCGACCAGAAGGGGGTTACAAAGAGGGCTTTATATGTTGCTGGAGCATATTCAGAGGAACACCTGAAAACGTTCACAATTTACATACGCATTAAAATATTCACATTGGCATACAAGGAGGCTTTCGAACTCTGTCTACCCCTTCAGAATCCCAAAATTTCAACTGTTTCTTTTATTCGTGTATTCTGTGCGTTCTTTCGTAGTTATGCCCTGCTGAGAAAGAAACCAGTCACACTTTATGTCACTGGTTCCCACACGGAGATCTAGGGCGCAGCCCTGTAGCCACATTAAAGGAGGCCCTAGACGGTCAATCATTTTGATCAAAAGTTTCTGTCAATCCATTGACGTGTGCTTCAATCAATCTTCAATCCAGCCTTCAATCAGTTCTTCAATCTCGACCAAAGCTAATCTAACACACTGCTTTTGATCAAAATGATTGAGTCATTCAAACTTTCTATCAATCACCATCAACGGTTGACTCAAGCGTCAAACATGTTCCTAGACGGTCAATCATGCTCGAGTCAATCGATTGACGCATGCTTTTGATCAAAATGATTGACCGTCTAGGGTCTCCTTAATATCCATACTTGAACTGGACTAGAAGACATTATGAAGACGATGTAAAGTGCACGTGAAATAAAAACATTTCCAGACGAACACTTTAAATGTGCAAATCTAATAAGTTCATTAAGATATTCAGGCAAGCACACGTGAAGGTTTTTGAGCGAAACTCTAATCATTTTATTCATCATTTTTTTGTGTTTTAGAGTTGTACTCTCTGAAGAAGCAAAACAGATCCATACAACTCTCTGAACGCTCTCTGTCATGGGTATACAACTCTGTGCTACTTATCCTGATTCTCGTGCCCATGTCTTGGCATAATTTACACACAAGACAATCTAGTTTGTAATCACTTTTTTCACCCAGATTAGGAAACCTGGTATATTTGCAATTTTAAATGAATTAAAGTATTATTTTACACTGACTTTGACTCGTATAACTAATGAAATTATTTAACAGCTACTATTTTATATGGGGATTTTCTTATCCTATCGTCAACTAAGACACATTGTGACAGCCATTATTTATGTTTTTGAAGAATACTACAAAAAAGCCACTTATTGTGAACCATGAAATATATATTGTCATTAAAACTTGCGGTTTTCCATATGGCTTTTGACATGTTTATCACACTAACGATTTATTTATTGCTATTAGCCATAAGTAATGAGAAATGATTATTGTTAGCCATAACAATATAAAAATATACACAATGGTATGTATTCGTCGTAGACTTTACAGTCTGAATCACCGCAAAGAAGAAAAAAATATAAATGAAACATAAGAAATAGCGAAAAAAAGAAGCAAAAAACAGCAAAAGGAAATTGACAAAAATGAAAATGAACTAAACATAAGAATAAGCTTCCATCATGCAAGACCCCTACAGAGAAAATTCCCAGTGGGGGGGGGGGGGTTTCAAGAGTTGTTTTTATAGCAGAATGTAAATGTGAGCCTTTATCATTTTAATCTATTCGATAAATATTCCAAATGTTTTTTAGTTTCTCAGGTTAGAGGGGACATCACCCCTTGTCATCTATATGGTGGCGCTCCTGCTAGCATGCGTAAAGGCTAAAAATGTGTTTTCTAGAATGTTCATAGGGCCTCCTGTGCTGTCACAGATTTCAAAATAATATCTGTGGGAAAACAGATTTCAAAATGATGTTTTTGGGAAAATACAGTAGTGCATGTCAGCCCTTAGTGTTCATGAATGGGACATATTTTCATCACTTAAGCCCTTTTTTATAGATGATCGGACATTGAATTCTTGAACACAGCACATTTTTCACTCCGAATACTTTTGAAAAATGGCAACTTCAGCAGAAATTCACTCCAAAAAATGTGTTATTCGGCACATTTTCGCTTTTAAGACTGGGCTATCTTATACCCGGTATTTGGTAACGTTGTCAAATCTTCTAAAGTTGCGGAACTGTTGAACAAATTACATGCTCCAGGGGCCCTTGGGCCATGATCTGGTCGCTCCAAACATGAAATACTTCATACTAATGTACCTTTCTGAAGTTTTATCAAAAAAGGAAATTGCAATGTGTTGAAAATTGTAAAAGCAAAGAAATCCAAACCAGATCAGACAAAAACAGGAATAAGAACATAGGAATCATTAAGGTTACCAAATTTCAATAAATGTACCAAAACCTAACAAATAGAGAGAAAGAATAAAAAATCAAGTTAGTCTAGCCTATCTACCCACAGTAGAAATTCTTGGTTCCTTGTCCTTCGAAAGAAAACACTAAAATGAAGTCTATGGACGATCAATAAAAATGGATGCAAATTATTAAACATTTTGGTACAAATAAACCATGTAAGGGCATCCCAGCTTAATTAGATCAACAGACGGGACTCGGATCTAAGCCTTATCACTCGATCGAGTATAAGTTCGTTCATGACTTAACCCCCTTTCCAAGTTCTACCAAAAGAAAAGGTTTTAATAAGAAAAAACAGAGAGATACAAATACAATACTCCTAAATTATGCCCATCCACTTTCTTCTCTCCTTTTGGCTTAGGTACAGTTAATTAATGTGCAGTTTCAATTATATTTATTATACTTCAATTAAATTTATCGGTACTGGTGCATTATGCGGGCACCGCGAAGAAGTCAAGTTGGGTTAATGCTAATGAAATAAAATGAAATAGGATGAATATATAATAGTTTAGAAACAAATTTGGGCTATATATTTGCAAATTAGGGGGTGGGGGGGTGGGGGGGGGTAAAGAATAGCATATATCAAATACGTCACCTAACCTAACGTAGGTACCTTTCTCCCTCCTGAACCCCAAAAAACAACCGTTTAAATATTGAGAAACCACACTTTGCCATCAATTTATCTAGTAAATCACCCGTTGTCTGCTAATGAAATAGCAGTTTGACGGGTTTCGTGACTGCTTTCTTTGATACAGTATATAGCGATGCCCGCATAATGCACCAGTACCAATTTATCTATACAGTAATCTGTACAGTAAAAATATGGGTCACCAGAACACCGTCCTGCGAATCTGTCAAGAATAAAAGTCTTTGTGTTGTAAAACCATTTTTGAATTTTTCACAGCTGAACAGATTTCAAAGATCAGGAAACGCTGCTATACTGGTGTTTACCCCGTTTGTAATAGATTTTAAAAGGATTTGATTCTGAGTAGTCTCGGACGGGGAAAATATCGATAGCTCCTTGCGTCATTGTGTTTCCTACGCTATAACATCAGAGTAAACCCACTTGAAAAGGCTGCTTTTATCAAGGACTTTTACCATTAAGATTAATCATAATAATAGTTACCATTCCTGAACCAGCTACAAAAGACAATTCCTCCTCATTTGAGAGTTTTCTTTTCAAAACGATTTTTTAAACTTTCGGTTATTATGGGCTAGAGTTCGTCCTTTACTAGGTTGCTCCTAAGAGGGTAGCCATGATTAACTGAATTAAACAGACGCGATGGCATTTGAACGAATTTTACTTACGATAAGAAGAAGAAGGGTGAACATGCACAGTCAAGATTTTAGGGAGGGGGCCTAATAACTAACATAAATATTTAAGCCCTGATAATATGCTTATTGAGGATAGAAGTACAACAGAAGAACGGAACGTCGCGTCTGCTATTTTACACCGGCGAAATTCCAACCCTGGATAAATGAGAAGCGTTAAAGAAAATCAGCGAAATTACTCTACTTTCGCCCAACTACTTCAAGCCAGGGTCGTTACTAGCCAAAAGGTTGGGGGGGGGAAATTTTGCGGACTGGTTGGTCATTTTCACTGACTGTTTTTTTTTTTTATCAATAATTAGCATAATGTCCGTTTCGAATACAATATGTAAAAATCACCACAAGAGTCGGTATTACCGCTGCATTCATCGACTGAGACTGAGATTTCGGTATATGTCATGTCACTATTTTCATGCTCTTTATTTAACCAAGTGGAAAATTGTGGCACCATGTGTAAATCACGGAAGGAGTCGGTAAAACTGATGCCTTTGCCGGCCAAACTCGAGATTTCTTTTGATGACATCAGTATTTTTGTGGTCTTTATTTAACTTTGGTGGACTCAAAAAAATCGTGGCGCGAACCAAAAACATTAGGTTGCCCCCTTCCCCACATACGTAACGGCACTGGTTAAAGCTTAAATGGAGTTTAATTGAAATGGTCACGATTGATGCGGCTTAGTCAACGATTTACTCCACCCTAAGGGGTAGCGAAACAGCCACAAATTTGTTTATTATATCTAAAGTAATTTTTAACATTTTTTGAAAGTTGGAAGAACAAGGTAGGATAAAATTGCAGATGATGAACTTTTTGCTATCGCGGACAGCAGTTGAATTAGGTAAATGTCCTAGCTCCGCCTACCAGGGGGCGTATTAAGTTTTTTTTTTTTTGGGGGGGGGGAGGAGGACCGATAATGAAAAGTTTTGATAATTTAAATAAGAAATGCCCATAAATTCAAGAAACTTTTAAGATTTTAGTGGACCCAGGTCCCATTGCCCCCTTCCATACGCACGTCCCTATCCCTTTTCTATTTTTAAACCTTAGAAAACTGCCCAAAAGACTTTTGGGGCTTATTGACCGTCTTAATTTTGGTAAGAAATATTTAAAAAAATTATTTGTTAAATAAATTTTTAATTTGAGTAAATTTTTTACCAAAAAACAATTTATTTATTCTGCTCTAGGTTCAGAAGAATTCCAAATATATGGGTTAAATTTTAACCCATATTAGGATTTTATTTCACTTTAAGGCATGTTAGGAAATCCTCAAAACCTTATAAATAAGGGATCAGCAAAAGAATGAGACTCAAAACAGTTTTATGGGACCTTTTTTTGGATAAATCTTCTTATTAATTCACTAATGAGATAGCTAAAAAATAGATATAAATAAATCCAAATCTCATCCTGAATGCAAGCACAACAGTCATTTGCCTCGGAACTTCACCCTCCCCCTCCCCTAGTGTGCAACTTATACCCTGAATTGTCTATATGCAATGAATTTTCCATTATTTCGAGGAACTTTTTAATCAATCGAAAGAAAAGAGTGACTTACGGCTAATCCAGTGCATAATATATTATATAGGCTACAATTCAAGGTATGTATGTGCACTTTAGGGGTTCGTGGGGGTAAAGATCATTTCCGGAGCAAATGAATGTTGTATTTGGATTCAGGATGCGATTCTGACTTTAAGGTATGTCTACTTAGCCATCTCATAGATCAAAGTCTGGTACCCTTTGGAGAATGGGGGGTAAGAGGTAGACACATTAAAAGACCTTCCCAGGACCAAAATTGGGGCTCTAAGTCCATTTCTAAGGGTTTCATTTACCCAAATAAAAATATTTTTCAAAAAAAAGAAAAGAACAAGGAGGCATATATATGTCCGCTAATCTTATTAAATCACAAACAGAAGTATCAGAATCACTGAAAACAAAGGTAAATTTTTCGTTATTCATATTTTTGACTTACGTCTAAAGTAAACATACCACTCGATGCCTTTTTTATGCTATTTCCAAATATAATAATCATTTTTGTCGGAAATGAATTTTACCCCCATCCCTATATATAGCCTACCAAATATTTGCACATTAGGGTAAGAGTTCAGGCCAGAGGCGGATCCAGGATTTTCTTGGGGGGAGGGGTGCAAAATAGGTTGATCCGATAAACCTGCGTTAGGAGCAAGTTTAATTAACGCAAACTTGCGTTATTTAAATAAATTACACTACTTTAGACAACGTTAGGGGGGTGCGCCCCCGGGATCCGCCACTGGTTCAGGCATGCTTTAATTTACAGTGGGGCAGGGGATAAACTACTACATTTATTTCGTTCCAAGGCAATATAGTGCAGAACGTCAGCGTTAGAAATATTGTCAGTATGAACTTACCTTCACAAGTAAACTGTCCATAATGTTTTCCACTAGATTTATCACCACATACAACACATTCAACGTTAGCACTGTCCTTATTTTGTGACTCCGTCGGGGACGACGACTGGGATACGGGAGTTGGGGGTTGTGCCGTCGACCCCAACTCTGATCCCACAAGATCTGTTCCATACCCATTTGATAACCCAGGTGAAGTATTTACTGAAGGGTCTCTCCATAGCTGTGTTTGTATATGTGAACCGATACCACTCACAGTCAAGGGTGGCATGGATGTGGCGACCAGAGCCATAGAGGCAGTTTGGAGACCCCCAATGGGTAGTGATATCGAATTAGTTGTCCCCGTTGAATACGGGGTGTGATACGAATTAAATTCACCCAGCGTGGCAATGTTTACATCAATTTCACCTTAAAGTCACACGAACAAAAGAGGTCAGGACCTCGAGTTCACAGTTTCTCTGTCCTTTACTCCGAAGGTTGTGACACCAACTGCCGAAGAAGATTGCGCAGTGTTTCAGAATGTCTTGCGGGTCGTGGCCTGGAGCTTCCAGGGGGAAGGGCCATGACTTCTAATCCTATTGGTGGAAACCAAGCGTTGAGTACGACTGCTCCGCTGGAAAGCTTTGCCCTTAGGGTGATAAGACATATTCGAGCCGCATCCTGATCAGAAATCTTTATTAAAACAATCATTGTCTTAGGAAAATAGCTATTTATTGCCTTATTCTTTATGCAGATTCGAGTAAGCTCTATAAAAGACCGCCCAATTTTTAAGAAATGTGCGTCAATATGAATCTAGGAAGTGACAAAATAACATTCTTGTGTTTACAGAAAGTTAGAATACTTCGTGGATAAGGCACTATAACTGCGTATGCTGAAAAGCGAAAAAAAATATTCTGATTTAAAAAGATATATACATGTATTTTCTCAGTTGTATCTTGTGATTAGGCAAGGAAACAATTAGTTTTTGATCGATGCTCAAATTTGGAAAATTGCAGAAATAAAAATTATTTTTATTCATACAATAATATGTGAACAATCAAAGCCGTATCCAGAAGGAGTTAGGGGGTTTGAACCTCCCCCCGAAATGTTTGTTCGATTCGTAAAAACGTAACAGAAAGAAAAATAAACGTTTTTTATATGTTTTTGTGTACCCCCCCCCCCCCCGAAAAAATCATTTTGTAAAATCAAATGATTTTGATTTTCTACCTTTGAAAATGATTTTGTACAATCAAATAACACCTAAATCAATTTAGGTATTGTTAAATATAAGGGAGCGTCTGTAATGGAGAAACAACACATTGAAAAGCTAAATATAAAATTCAAAGAAACATATCAATAAACAAGAATTTATAAGGACTATAAATCCTCAGTCAGACACGCTTATACGTACGAATCGTTGTGGGGACCTATCTTCGTAAGATCTGGGGGAGGAGTATATATTCATGAATACATCAGATTAATGGTATGTTATCAGGAAAAGACAGAAAAACAAAAGACAGAAAACTCCTCCGGCACGCGTAATTAAATAATTTCTTACTCCTCATTTGCATTTTTAATTAAAATAAACTTTAATAACGGCTAAAAATATTTATCAAGACAGTGAAAAATAAAAGCAAATCAAGCGAAGAAAAGCAAAAGAGAATAGGTAACTAATAGAAATACCTTAAGTTAGAAAGCAACAGGAATGTATTAATGTGGCTAGAGAGAACGGTTATAGCCTAATAATCTCAGGATCCCTTATAACTTGGAAATTTAGCCAATTGTGTAATTGAGAAATAAGAGCTGTATACAGGGCCAGATAAGGGGTGATTGAAGCGATTGGGCCCAGTCAGGCCCCGCCTTACCATCATAAATGAAAAAGAAATTGAAATTTAAAGGAAATTGTTTTTGACGATGAGGGATAAATTATGAATTATTCAAATAATTAAAAATATATTTATTTCAATTTTGTATTGCTGAGTAATATCTATTAATGTGTTTATTTTTATATAATACATGCTTTATAACATAGAAAACTGATACCCGTAAAATTCCATGTCAAATTTATTGAATTTAATCTGGATACTCCTATATTAGAGAGATTTTGCACTACGTATATGAACTACTGTGCAGCATTATTTTATTCAAATATTTAATATATGGAGAGAGGCTCCCAAAAAATTCCAATCGGGCCCCGCACCCATTCGATCCGGGCCTGGCTGCATAAGAGTTCTTCCCTTATTGGACTTTCTTGCTTCAAATTTAATCCAGGCAGTGTCCCTGTGCCGGTATGGCTTTCCAAGGGTTCAAGAGATACCCCAGATACCCAAAATACCCCATACAAATTTTTCAGATACCACGAATAGGTACTGACAATAATATGTCTACATTAAAAGTCCTGAGTTGAAAACAGTTACACCAACTTATAAAATTGTGGAAAGGAGAAACGGTGATTTTTCAATCTTTTAAGTGAAGATACAACAAAAGTAGCCTAATGCTCAAAATCTTGGTGGTGGGTTAGTGTTGCTTTTTCAATTAATTTAATTAACAGTAAAACAAATAATTCTAGAAGCAAGGGGGCAATTACCCCCCCCCCCAATTGGTGCCCCTGGTTCAAAATGTATCTTTTCAGGTCAATATATTGCAGTTGAAAATGCTGGACAAAACGTAAGAGTTGCTTTCTTGTTCACAATTGAATGCCACACCATATTACTCATGTTTAAGAATCTTCTGGCCCTCTCTTTAATGACATTCCCGAGCTTGTCACTATATAAAGCCGCTGAAGTTCTATTTCAAAGGTGAGACAGAAAAGTGAAATTACAACCCCGTATAATTATCCTTTACTATTAACCTTAACGCCCAAGAAAGTGATACATTTTTACAAGGTATATCAGCAAATGAGTATCAAAGGTTGACAAGGAAGGTCTTATTTGGGGTTTTTGGGGTGGTCTAGCACGCGTTTGGCCCGTTCCTGCGGTTTTGTGTCAAAACCGTGATTTTCTTTCTTTCGTTTTTAATTTGGCACCGAGATATAGGCTATTGCTTAACCTAAGACGAGATAAATTTGGTACCTTATAGGAGGAAGAAAAACGTGAAATTGTTGGTGTAGTTCCTCGTAACTAAAAGCTAAGTAGTCCCCCGTTCCCCACCCCAAATTTGACGCAGGTTTTAAGCTAAAACGTGGTCCTTTTTTTAGTATGTCTTTCTCTCAATTTCGCTTTTGGACAGGAATTTGATTTTGAAAATTGAAAATTAAAGATTATTTTTTGGCATTGGCACCAAAAAATCCGAGGATTTTTACAGTGTCCCATAATTAGTTTTTTTTTTTAGTTTATGTTTAATTTTGTTTAGTTTTTTTAAAAAGATGCCAGTTGTATATCTAAATATCGATGCGGAAAAGTTTGACTATGACTGTTATTTAGAAAAAAATCTCAGTCTTTATGAGCCTTTTTCTTCAAAGTTAAAAGCTGAATAGATTTATCTGAATGCAAGGATACTCCAACTCAACTATTTCCGGAAACAAAACGCAACTAAAGCAAACATTCGACAAAAAATATTGTTATTTAAAATTTTATCTAATGTACTGCCCAATGGCATTTACTTTATATGCTTGGTAAGTGTTTGTAACTCTTAGCCAATCCCTGATCTGAAAACAATCAAGTGGTATTATGTAACAGATACAAATCAGGGTTGCCGACTTTTTGGCCCATGAATTTGTCCCCTGAGCACCCAAAAATACATCATTTTTACCTAAAATATGTCGGTCATTAAATATGTGAAAATAGAAGTTATTTTTATTTTCCAGTTGTATTATTGACAAAAATGATGCTATGTAAACCTATTTCAGAGCGGTCAGTTAACATTAAATGTAATGAAAACGAGAAAATTTATATAAAACAGTCATTCACAACTACTTAGTGTAAAAGCACGAAACTCATATAAACATGTAGTTTCCTTACTTTGGAGAAAATTCTTAAATTACAACACCTCTGGCGAAACCTGGATGTACAAAAAAAGGACAAAAAAGGACATCTTTAGTGAAAATTGACATTTTATTTTACCAAAATGTATGTCCAGTTGGGAAGTGTTTTTTTTTGTGACAATAACTTACAAAATGTGTCCCTTTTATGTCCCAAATTTCTAAAATGTGTCACTTTTTTGCCCTTTTATGTCATTGTGTCCCGGCACATGGAAATCCTCCCTGACATGGCTCTGAAGAAACAACAATGAGACCTGATGCTCCTGTAGATCTCCGATCCTCAAAATAGAGTATGTGTTTTTTTCTATTTCATGCCTAATGCCTGAAGGCAAGTGTGACTTTCTCACGATAAAGATTACATGTTGTCATTTCATTGAAGGTGGAAGATTTTATACTTAGTTTGGTAGTTAGACTTAGCATAGTTTGGCAAGTAGGTTTTAACTTACGGCTGGGGGATCAAGTTAAAATTTTTTAAAGGTTTACTTAGAGGGAGAGAGAGAGCAAGAAGAATTAGAAATCCGTATTTAGGAGAAGAAGGTAAAAATTCCCTTTCTTTAAAAAAGTATACGCTGTGTTTTTTTTCTTACTTATGTAATTTCAGGATTTGAGGTTATGTTCGCTGACATGATCAGCGGGTATAAATCTAGGTCATTAAGCTAAAGATGAATAGTTTTTCTAAAGTCAGGTAATATTTTTGAGTGGTCCTTGATGACGATTACTTGCTATGCCCTAAAATACCAGTAGCTTAGTTTTCCCCTAGTTTTGAAAACACAAAAAATATAAATACGACAAACGGATCTATCGCCAGTAAATGAAAACGTAGAAAAAACAAAAACGAATATTTCGTTCGTATCTAACAAGGCGTCTTCAGGGTAAAGAAAACTAAAACTAAAAAATATACATAAAACTAAAATAGATTCAAAACGACAAACGGGTCTATGGCCAGTAAATGAAAATGTAGAAAAGACAAAAACGAATATTTCGCCCCTATCTAACAAGCTGTCTCCAGCGTAAAGAAAAAAAAATTAAACTAAAAAATACATAACACTAAAATAGACTAACCTAAAAATATAATAGTATTGTGAAGTATTGTGAAACCTAGGTTCACAATACTTCGTGTTTTGTGACACAATCGACTCGCATATATCAAAACACAAAACTGTTCAAATCGTTCGGTTACGGGCATCAAAACGCCAATGGTAAAAACAGAAGCATTGGAACCTGCAAGGTAAAAATTGCCCTTGTATTTTCTCATGCACTGTCGGATAATCTGTTTTTATATTTTACAAAAAAAAAAAAAAAATGAAAATTACAATTTTCTCTTTAAACTTTTGAGGTCTCAAAACCGATATGCAACCCAATCCCGAAAATAATGTTTCCATACAGCTAATATGATCCCATAAATGTGTGACAAAACGGATAAAACCTGCCAGAAATGCATACTGAAAAAAGAGACGTCAATATGCAACTATTACTGTGACTATTGACCAATAGTTGGCTCACAGCTATTTTGTACAAACATATTTTTGAAAATATTAGGTTTTTTTTAAGAATACAATTATAGCTACAATAGTCGTCCAAATGACGTTAAGTATTATGCTTTCTTTTTTACACTGCAATATCAGTTTTTTTTTTCATGAAAACTCGAATATGTTAACACAATTTTCCTAGCTTAAGAAAAATTTTTCTTAATTTGAATTTCCGCTTGTGTTTTTTTCAATCTAGTGTCAAGTTTTCTAGAATTTCTTGACACTTCCTATTTAAATTGTCAAAAATTCTAATATTGGGCAAAAAGGAAACAAATTATTGCTGGGTCTTCCAAAAACAGTAAATTTAAAAAAAACTGTATATGTTTGGTCATCACAATTGTGCATGAGTTTTAAATTTGATTTTTTTTTTTTTTTGTGCAGAAAGAAAGATGCGTACATAATACATCTAAATTCTCGCAATGTTTTTCTTTTTTTTGTGTGTTTACGCTAGAAAACGAAAGTTCCCAACCCAGTTTCCATAGCAACCTTTTCACCTTGACAGCACATCCAACTCTCTTGACGATTACTGTCTCCTCAGCAACTCTTAGAAACCACTTACCTCACCCTCATAAACCTCTTTGTTCGCTTCCTCACCTTTCTCAATAGTGCGGCGATAGAGCGTACGGTCAATTGTCTGACGAGACAAAATAGCCGAGATTGTCAAAGACTTCTTTTTGTTGAGAAATTCCTTTGGGGATATGATCCCTTGGCAGGGATAAAAGAAGGGATGAATAGATCCATGTTTTTTAAACACTTCAATGCTGTAGGTTCTTATTTGCACTGCTTAAAGCACGAAAAAATTGATGAATTAGGGTTAAACTTTTTTCTTTTTTCGATTGTAAAGGCAATAAAAGAATTTTAATAAGCCTTATGAATTTTTGTATCGTAAATCCTTTTATCCTTTAAACCTTAATTTTTTTTAATCAGTTATATAAAAGTAAAATAAGGATTGTGACTCAAGATCGTGAGAAAAAGTGTTAGCAATTGATTACTATAGGTGACAGTTCAAGAAAAACTTAAGATCTCTTAAGAGAAAAAAGTATAAGATCTCTGGGGGCGGCGTCCCCAAGTAAACCCCTGTGCGTGTGGTACTGGTTTTAGGCAAGCAAGCATGAAGGTGTTTTTAAGTGGCGAGCGAGCTTTGGGCAAGGGTTTATGTCGTCTAAACAGCAAAAGGGATAACTTTGTGAGAATTATGGAAATCGTCAAAGAAACTAAGGAAAACCCTTAGAATTTGTGGGTCTGTTCCACCAAGAAGGCGTGAGCATACACATCAGATTTTTTTGAGTGTGGAGAGAGGGGAGTAGATAACTAAAATATTCGTAAAACGGATTCCAGGAGAACCGCACAAACTTATAAAAAAATCGTTTACATACTAGTGCTTAGCAGTATACGCCAGAGGAGCCCTCCAGGAATTACCTTCCTGGCTAAGGGGATAAAGCTGGCTATAAAAAAGTTGAATATTGTTCAAAACTTTATAGAATTTGAAAGCTTCACTATTGCTGAAACCTTTAAAGTTGAAATTATCGTATTCACACAGGAAGCGGTATAATGTGTATCTGGGCTGCTGAAACATAGCAAGGAATAAGCCCTACTTCTTGGACAATTGGACGCTAAAAACGAGGTATTCTAAAAAGCCTTTCAATTTTATCATATTAGCTTAATCTTAACCTAAAAAGATGATCCTATTTCCATATTAAGTAGAAACTAGAATACCTTTTTTTGGAAAACTTTAGGGTTTGCAAAAACTTCATAAAGCTCACTAGAAGACAAGGCGCGCTTTTAATTTAATTTCAATGAGAACTCGAAAAGATTTCAGGGACTCTTCGTTATAAGTCAGCTTTTGCTGGGGCTTATTGGTGCAGCTAAGAATGTTCCCCACATGATGGCAACAGAGTAGCTCAGGGTGGGAGTGGTGTTCCCTGGTCTTTTTTTCTGGACTCGATACTCACTTTCGACCTTTGTTTTATTTAGGGTTGTAATGGCTTTTTTTTCCAATACTTATTCCACTCTGTGTGTGTGAGAGAGAGAGAGAGAGAGAGAGAGAGAGAGAGAGAGAGAGAGAGAGAGAGAGAGAGAGAGAGAGAGAGGGAGAGAGAGAGAAAGAGTGTGACAGAGAGAGAGAGAGAGAGAGAGAGAGAGAGAGAGAGAGAGAGAGAGAGAGAGAGAGATGATACAGCCAACAAACTTTCACTTTTTGGGTTTACTGCTCATGCATGCGAATGGGGTTAGAATTCCAAATTGTGATGGGGTTCATCCAAACCCAGAGCTAGCAGGGCCATAGTCAGGAGTTTTTTTTTGGGGGGGGGGAGGATTGTTTTTGGGGGAAGGGGAGGGTAGTAAAATACAATTAAAAAAAAGTGCACCAAAATTTTTTTATATGTATTTTGTTACTTATTTACGAGTCAGACAAACATTTCGAGGGGTGTACGCTTAAAACCTCCTAACTCCTCCCCTGAATACGGCCTTGATAGCTAGTATGCTCTTTCAGAGGGGTCCAGCTTATTTTGAGGGACAAAGGCCCATCGAGAGCTAAACATGATTATTCTTAAATGCTTTATACCTTATAATATTACAGAATATAAATACCATGAATTGCTTATTAAATTTTTAAAAATATTTCTCTCGACCATCGTACAACCCTCTAGTGCCTATTTTTAACACCCAAGACCATAGCTCTAAAAATTCGTAGCTCTTATTAGCCACTGTCTCAACCTGAATGTCGATATTTCTATGGCAAAACATGAATTACATATAGCATTTTGTGAATACCTAGCATATTCCTTATAATTTTCTTTACCTTTGTACAACCATCTGGACCAGTGGTTCCCAGCCAATTTTGAGCCATGCCTCACCTAGGCAATTCTAAAACCCTGACGCTCCTCTCGTGATATTTAAATTGTATCCTTCAAAATTTGACGTGTGCTCACCTGAAGGAAGCTTACAAGATCATCAACTTAGTATCCTTTGCCGGGTCGTTCTCTAACATATTTTATGCTAATGGAAAATATTGTCTGAATAACGTCATTGTAAACTATTATGTATTTTTTTTTCTCTTTAAATGAATTTAATGTGACGTCATTCACATGGAAAGTATTTTCTTTAATTAAGGCTCCAAATTAGTCAGCCGAAGGGTGCATGTCCTAGACATGACCCACCGAAATTTTGCCGTGCCCCCACCGGTAGAGGGGGATGGGCTGAGCCCCATATTAGGAGCCACGGATCTAAACCCTATTGTTAACAGACAAGATCATAGTTCACACACTTCACACAACTTTTTTTTGCTCCTGTCCTGACACCAAATTAACTTGAACGGAGACCTAACAAGTAAAACAACCCCAAATTAGCTTTAGGGCCATCAAATGAAACTTATGATATTAATTTCCTGATTTGTTTTCTACCTTGTAGGCTACTATTCCTACATGGTATGACCTTGCGCCCCCCCAAAAAGTGGCTTTGTAGCAGCAAAAGGATATTTGAGACAAACATTTTCTTCTTTGCTTTCTTAATGATAACATCCCTGAAATCGAAATATGTATTTATAAAATATGTTATTTTCATACTAGTTTTTTAAGACCTTTGTACAATATAGTACCAATTGTTAACAACTAAAATCATGGTTTAAATACTTCATGACTCTTCTTACCTACTGTTCTGACCCTGAAATTAACTAGTGTGATGGCAGAAAAGGGGCAACTCGAAAGTGACTACTGAATTCTCTGCTATGTCTGTCGACCTCCGTACGATCTTTTAGCTGGCTATTCTTAACGCCCAAGGTCTTAGATCACACATACATCCTATAGCTCTTATTAGCTTCTGTCCTGACCTGAGTAGTACTTCTTCTCTTATAGCAACACGCGGATAAGGGTTCACTCACTTCATAAAAAGTGAGTTATGAGCCAGAAAATAATATTCGTGACACAAGACTTTTTTTTGGATGGTTCTATCCCTATATTTGCCTTTATTAAATATCTATAATATTTAAAATAGTTTTCTCGACCGTTGAACAACCGTTACTTATCGGTTACTGAGACACGCCCAAAAATGGAAGTTAGGTTAATCCTAATGAAATATAACAAAATATAATGATACAATAATACTTTATAAACAAAATTATGGAAACTTATTCCCAACCCAACCTAACCAACACCCCCCCCCCACCCTAATGTGCAAATACATGGCACAAACTATACAAGTCTTAAGCATTCTCTCTAAGTCCAATGTACTGTATCACCCGTCACTTGTTTTTGTATTTATGAAACCTGTTTTCTGATATGTAACCTAAGCGTAATTATTGAATGTGTTTCCATTAACCGACAAGTACCCTACAACCCTCTAGCACTGATTGTTATACCCCAGGTCATAGTTCAGATGCTTCGTGGCTTTTCGTTCCTACTTTTACGAAACAGAAATTAACTTGCACGATGGTAAGACGCGGGCCAGAGTAGAACGACCCGAAAGCAACTTCAGAGCCATCAGAACATAATTTTGTCTTTAATATTCTTATTTCTTTTCTACCATCTCATAAAATTGTTGAACACAAAACTTATAAATGTTTAATATCTCTGTTGACCTTCGTAAAACCCTTTACTTATTCTTAACACCCAAGGTCATAGTTCACAGGTATAGGTCTACCCCACTCCTCTTATTAGCCTCTGCCCTGAATATCAATGTTATTTTCTATGACAAGCTAATCATGGGAATCCGCACGCTTTGGTAATTGTAATTTTAGAGCCACAAAATGATATTCAAGACACAAAACTTCATCGTCGTTTTCTCAATGGCTTTAGCCTATCCCCGAATTCATGCTTATAAAATATCTAACATATTCATAATAGTTTTCTCGACCTTTGTTCAACCCTCTATCACCTATTGTTAACACCCAAGATCATAGTTCAAACACTTCACAGCTCTTTTTCGCCTCTGCCCTGACCCGACAGTCAATTTAAATAATGACAAAAACAAGGGTCAAAATCCACACGCCACCCGAAAGTGGCATATTTTTACCTGCAAGGATATAAGGGATTATTCAGCAACCCGGGTGTTGACGATAAAAACTATGAATTGACATACCAGTAGCGGTGAATCAATATGTACTCCATTAAGTTTTTACCTTGCGTGTATACATTTGACCCACCTTATGACCCTGTAGCCCATTTAACATGCATGAACTAGTAGATTGATTATTTTCCAGTCACGGGTATGTTATTGTGTAGTTGAGAACAGAGACAAACCGACTAGCAAAGATTAAACGGCCTGATGTCCAACTGTTGATTAATAGGTTTTAAATATTCAGTTATACAGATGAATAACTATCATTGTAAGGTAATTTGCATGAAACCCATTGAACTATATTAGCGTCAGCTTCTTCGAATACCATACTACATATTTGAGGTAAATTTGGAGAACAAGAGTGTATTGATGTATTGTAAACGAATACTTCAGAAATGAAACTCCTATGGAATAAAATGGCATATGTTACGAAATATAGGTCTAAATTATATTATAAACCACATTAGATCATGTTCATGGAAAATTGGTAACATTTATATTGAAATATGCAAAACCTGAAGAGTACCGAGAATAAATATATATATATATATATATGTATATATATATATATATATATATATATATATATATATATATATATATATATATATATATATATATATATATATATATATATATATATATATATATATATATATATATATATATATATATAGTATATATATATACGTTACTCCTAAGAAAATGTTTTTCTCAAGGGGGAGAGGGGGTGTATGGAACTTTAGATGTGGAAAAAATCAAAGATGTCTCAAAATTTTGGAAGAGTGATCGAGCCCAATGGTCCCGCTCTTGCGCATGGCTAAGGGGCTCGTCCCCCTGGAAAACTTACACTAGTGTCCTCAATACCAAGTTCCACGACTTGTGTCTGAATAAACAGATTATGATAGACCGTTTTTTGTAGATCTTTTTTACTTGCGAAAAAATATCCGTTTAAGGGGAAAAAAAGTGAAGCTGCAACCAAAGTCTAACACAAAAGCTTTGCTACAACCAGGTAACCAAATAATATGTTAAGTATTTAAAGATACCTAATGGAACATTATTGAATTCCCCTCCCTGAAAAGAAACTTCAAACCGGCGGTATTTATTTATATAAAGCTATAAAATTTTATGCAAATTATACGCCGGTCGAATTCACCTTCCACAGATCATGTTGTCCTAAGTCAACATTCAATATGTTCAGTGACAGCATTTAATCTGCCATTTCGTAGAGGTGGGAATAGAAATTTCAATTGACTACAGGGCCAATTTTTAATATTTCAGCATCATTCTAGAGAATGTCTTCCTTTTGTTACTAATATATCTATTTTAGGAGGGTTGTAGTGTATGTACCTCCAAAATTTACTAAGAGGGTTAGAACCGGAAAAATGTATTTTGAATGGAATTTAAATTTTCAAAACTTTTGATACTGTTCCATTAGCTGGGCAACACGCGAGAAGTGAAGTTTGGTTAATGCTAATGAAATAAACAAAATATGATGAAAATATAATAGTTCAGAAACAAATTTGGGCTATATATTTGCACATTAGGGGGGGGGGGTAAAGCACAGCATCTATTAAATACGTCACCTAGCCTAGGTACCTTTTCCCCCTAGACCCCAAACAACTAAAGTTTAAATATATTTCTGGGAGTGAGAAACCCCTTGTTTATTCAGCGTCAGATAGAAATACCGAGTAATGCCTATTTGATCTTTGCTATTCTCAAATGGCTCTCTAGCGTGCTGCCCAGCTAATAGAACAGTACCAATTTTTTTCTAGTGAAGTGTCATATGTTTTCTAAGTAAAATAAGTGCCCTGTGGAAGAGGAACAGATATTTGGTCTGTCTTGTCCTCTCCCGCGGATGTCCATTAAACATAGCCTTGTTGATACACCCCAAGAGTTCTCCGCTTATTTAGAATAAAAATGTTTTAATACTTCTATTGCTTTCATGGACACCCCTCAAGGGTCAACTCCTTGGTGTGCCACTCCTGCCAACGATCGTAATAATCAAAATACGTTATGTAATGAGAGACAGTAATGAGAGTTTAAAGCAAGATGACAAAACTGACAATCAGAACTTTTCATCAGTGTCAACTTTGTTATAAAATGTTGTGGTCTGAATAATGTCGATAGTGGTTGTATACCATTCCGATGAAAGATTTACTGTTTTTATTACATGGCAAGTGAATCCACGTTCATGCATTATAGCCAGCTGTTCTGTAATAAGTGACAATGGCCTATGCATCAAAAAAGACCACAATACAATATGCAGTGATTGCGACATGCTGGGGGTCACTTTTTATTAAATTGCGGGGGTTGATTTGGACCTAAGGGGAAGTTGTTTCAGAGAGAGCAGCCATTGGAACTACTGACAGAAGGATTTTTGGGAAAAAACTAATTTATAGCGCTGTGGGGAGAATTCTCACGGGTTAATTTTGTAATTGACCCTTAATTTTGCAGGAAAAATACTTTTTTTTTGCGGGAAACGAACGAAAATGGGCCAAAGATTGGATTGGAATGATGATCAACAAAGCTTAAAAATTGAAAAAAATTATTTAAATTTGATGTTAAATTTACCATTAGGTCATACCCAGAACAAACGGTGTATCTAACACTCTAATAGTGTCACTGATGATTAATATGTTTATGACAGACTTTAAAAGACCAAAAAAAATAATATTAAAAACTAAGAAAAAGAGCTGAAAATGAAAACAAAATAGCTGGACTATTCAAATTCTGCACAGATTTTCTGTTCAGAGATTCTGAATAGCAAAAATCACAAATTCCAAAACTACTACAAGCTTTAATATCCTTTTGAGAAAGATTGACGTCTTTTTCTAAAAAATTGGAACCGGTCCACATAATATAACACAGAGCGGTCAGAGTGGGTCCAGTACAGTTGTCGAGTATTCCAAACATGATTTTGAAAGGATCATTTGGTCACATTCACATTTACAGAGGCATATTACCTCATACGAAGTTCCGAAGAGATGCCGTGATAGGATAAAAGTGTGCTACTAAGGGGGTCTTGGACTATTTTTAGGGGGTGAAGGGCTATTTTAGTAAATTTTCATACCTACATTCATAATTTTTACCGTGGAAGGGCTGTTCTCCAAAAAGCGGGAAAGGAAGTATGGCGTATGTGGACCTTCGTCCCAATCTACTCAGTAGAGGATAGTAAAGGTTAGAAAAGAAGCATATATTCCAGGGCCGTATTTAGGAGGGGGGAGGTATAGGGGTTGAAACCTCCCCATAAATTTTGTTTGACTCGTAAAAACGTAACAAAAATGTATATAAACAAATTTTTTATACTTTTTTTTAAAGTTATTTTTGTAACCCCCCACCCCAACCCAAAATATATCCCCCAAAAAAATCTGATTACGGCCTTGATCTAGCCTACACCCTTGTGAATGAATATTGTTCTTAATTGATCTTCAAGGAGAAAAAAAACTTGAAGGGAAGTTAACCTAAGCATATTAAGTAAATAATAATAAGTTAATGAGCAAATAGTAAGTAAATAATAAATTTAAAATTATTGTAAATAATAGTAATGATGCCAAAAATCCTGCAGCGAGTAAGACTTTTTTTTTTGACTTAACGGCCTGTCCTTAAAAAATAAGAAATATAAGTACCATGGAATAAGAGTCGAACTACAAAAAATTGAGAGCAAAACTAGATTTAAGCGCCCTCTTCCACATAAATATGTCTGAAAATTATTAAAAAAAAGAAAACAACAGTACTTTGATGACCTTGAAAAAGTTGAAGCTTTTCAAGTTAAGCCCTGTCTTCATTGTGGGCTTCTCAGGCGAAGTTGGTTAGCCATGGCTGCTTTTTGTTCACCAGATTGGCAACTTTTGATTTTTTTTTTTTTTTTTGAGCCTTTAAAGCACCAATACAGACTGGACCTCCAAGTGAAAGTTAAAAAGCGCTTGCAACTTGACCTGAAAAAGCCACAGCGAAGACACAGCTTTACTCTAACCATAAAGCTATACCGGTTTATTTTTAACCACCTGTTATATCAACGCGACGTTTAGTAATGATATAGAATGTTATTCATACTAGTTTAAAACCCAATTCATGTTAAATAAAAATCATGGCAAAGGAAAATAGGAAAATCACTTTGGGGTCCGGGTTACATGGCCCTTATTACCCCCACCTCCTATCCCATAGACCTTAATTTTCCACCCTAGATACAGCTCTGCATGAAATCAAAAACCACAGTTATTATTTTTGTTATTATTGCATGATGAAAAGAGTAGGCTCTCATTAAAATAATCAGCTTGACTGGTGGATAGTGGAACAGGAGAAAAACAAACCGCTTCATTACCAATATAGACATCAGAAAATAATAACTCTTTTATGCTAGAAATCCGAGCGGAAGAGATATAAGTAACATTTTTTAGCCCAAATGAGCAAACTATTATCCATTCTTAACGCTTGGTCGGATATTGCCTTTCTACCAGTGGAAAAAACAAGAGATTGACTGTGGTGTATTGATTCTAAGAACAGAGTGGGTGGTGAGAAAGTTTATGGATGACAATTTGTTCTGTCTGCCTAATACGGTTGTCAACTCGGCCTAGCTATGAATGAATGATTTATTCGGTGACTAAACCCGTGCGGAATATTTCACTACTTAATCTGCTAAATTGAGCAAAAAATACTGCAAAACTGAAGAAACCACCAAACGTCACTGAAGAACGTCATTTGGGGAGGGGACGATTGCCACAAAGATTTTATGCCCCTCCAGATTTTGCAAAATTCCTCATTTTGTGATTTTGGTAGAATCCCTAGTATATTCTGAAAATTGCAGGTACTTGTTTAGAATCCGGGCAACAGGTGAGAAAGACCGCATCGAAATCTCAAAGATGAGATAAAAAAGGTTTTCACTGGCTAGTGAGGTATGGCTCACTCAATGACAAAGATTTAAACTTGAGTTTTTTGGGGTTGAAGGGGCAAAAAAAGGTACCTAGGTTGGGTTAGGTTACGTTTTTAATATATGCTAATCTTTGCCCCCCCCCCCTAATGTTCAAATATATAGCCCAAATTTGTTCACTAACTGTTATATTTTCATCCTATTTTATTTTCTTTCATTAGCATTAACGAAACTTCACTTCTCGCGTGTTGCCCGGATTCTAAACAAGTACCAGAATACGTTCCTCTCACGTCCTTATACAGGGGGGTATCGGGTTTGAGCCCCTTCTCCCCACCAATTTTTGTCCGAGCTGGACAAAAGTAACAGAAATATGTGTAAGAAATGTCCATGGATTATTTTTGTTAGGGGCTAACATAGTAGTCCGTCCTGCACTTTTAGTAATACAAATTGCTTATAATTCTGCCATATCCGTTGTCTTTGAATGACAATTAAATAAAAAAACATTTGTTAAAACTGAAAGTAAGGAGTGACATCAAAACTTAAAACGTACAGTTATTATTCCGTATATGAAAGGGGCTGTCCCCTCCTCAACGCCTCGCTCTTTACGCTGAAGTTTGACTTTTTGTCATAACCCCACTTTTTCAAATAATAAAAACATTAGCGTAAAGAGCGAGGCGCTGAGGAGGGTACAGTCCCTTTCATATTCGGAATAATTTCTGTTCGTTTTAAGTTTTAATGTCACTCCTTACTTTCAGTTAAAAAAAAAAAATGGTTTTTTAACTTAATTTCTGAACGTTTTTTATCTAATGGAGGTTCAAATTTGGCTCACCGTACATGCAAAATTTAAAAAAATTGTCATATTAATTTTGGCAGATTTTATCCGTATATGAAGGGTTGTCCCCTCCTAAATACCTTGCTCTTTAAGCTAAAGCTGTTAGCAGTTTTAAAAAAGCTTCCTATTCTAATTAAACGGCCCCCTATTTCAGTAGACGCTACTAAAATAATTGGCAAATAGTCAAACTTTAGCATAGAGAGCAAGGTATTGAGGAGGGGGCAACCATTCATATATGGAAAAATTGCTGTTCGGTTTTCAAATAATGCCGGTAAATCTGGCTCAACCTCTATGAAATAGACCCCTCCCCCACGGAAAACTGCTCTGTGGAAATTTCATCTAACTTAAAGTACCCCCCCCCCCCGTCAAAGTCCGTCCAGACAGTTCCATCCTCGCTGAGAATCCCCCATCCCTGTAAAATTGCTCGCGGACGATACAGCCTGAAAAATTCTCCTAAGCATTCTTTCATTTGAATAAGACTTTAATTCCTAATCGGTTTCTTTACCACTCCCAAATTGCCCCCTTTCGCTTAAATTAAATCCCAGAAATCAAAACACGCGAAAAAAAGCCCTTGGGTAATTCTTCCCAAATATCTCCAAATGAAAAGTTTGGCAAAGGGAATGTAAAACAACTAAAAAGAATTTTGTATAGTAATACTGTCAAATCCACCCGGAGTGACATTTCCCTGGAATATTCACTCCCCCCCCCCCGGAAACTGATCAGATAAATTTGGGTACAAAATAGGCGTGGGAGGGGGCCCAGTTGTCCTCCATTCTTTTTGGTCACTTGAAAAGGGCACTAGAATCTTTAATTTTCGTTTGAATGCACCCTCTCCCGATCTTTTAGGATCATTATTTTGATACAATCACTAAAAAAAAAAATAAAAAAACACGCATTCGCGATCTGTCTTCTGGCAAAAATAGCAAAATTCCACGTTTTTACAGATAGGAGCTTGAAACTTCTTCAGTAGAGTTTTCTAGTACGCTGAATCTGATGGTGTGATTTCCATTAAGATTCCTTTAATTTTAGGGGGGTGTCCCACTGTCCCCCCTTATCTTAAAAATCAGGCAAATTTTCTCATGCTCGTAACTTTTAATGGGTAACAAAAAACTTGATGAATTTTATATATTTGGAATCAGCATAATAAGCTTATTAATTTCATGGATCTATTGATGTTAAAATTCCGTTTTTAGAGCTTCGATTACTATTGAACCGAGTCACTCCTTACTTGCAGTTCGTTACTACAAACTATTTGAAAAATATTAACTTGAATCAATTTTAATTGAATTTTGAAACATACCATGGGTTTTTATGTAAACCTGAATCCTGAAATGCAGATTTACGATTTATTTACTTAAATATGTTAAGATACTTTAGTTTTTCTACACCTAGTTGTGTTGCATACACTTGTTATTCATTGAATGTAAGTTCGATGTGCCGGGGGTCGGTCAAATGTCTGCAAGTCAAAATCAGCCAAAAATAGAAACATTAAGGTGACGCTTTGGGTCAGTGATATGTTCAGTTTAAAACAGTCCTTTAAGGCCCATTTACAATGAGACATTACTAATACTGAGATTTAGCTATCGCTATTTTAAGCCAATCAAAAATTTGCATAAAATTTCTGTTTGGCATCAGCCAATCACAAAATTTTATGCAAAAGGTGATTGGCTCAAATTAGCACCAGCTAAATCTCGGTGTTAGCAAAATTGTTTTTTAGAGAATGTACCGTCAACTGCAATGCTAATTACATCACTAGACAACAAATTGTTTTGACCTGTTTTTGGCCATGTCTCATATGTGACGCTGAACTATCCTAGCTGACAGGTGTTTGTCATTAATGTTAGAAACAATTCGTGGATACGTTTTTCAAAAGCTCGTGGCCTGTAAATGGTTTTTCGTTGTATCAATGCTAAGAGCTGGTAGATATAGCAAGATTATAGATGGCAAGTTAACTATTTAGGAATTTGTTTTCCAATTTAATACACGTATATCAATGTAACCAGACTTATTTCATCTGTTATTTTGCTCACATTTTTATGTTTGAAAGACAAGAGCTGCCGAATATTGTAAGTCCTGGCAGTATTTACATCTGTACAAAAAGTGCGTATCACTTTGTCGCCATTTTCGATGCGTTCATATTTTTCTATCTTAGCATCATTTAAGTAACGTTTTTTTGCATTTTGTGTATCCTTGGTATTAATTACAAGAAAAGATAATAATAATTTCTCTTAGGTAACAGCGCAATAATTTTTATCATTTATGGGTTATTATTATATTATTACACGAGACTATCCACTTATTGATAAAACTTAGTATTGTAGTTTAATGTGGTCAACTCAGCCTGGGGCATGCTTCTATTTGATTAATTATTCCAGACAAGAAGAAGATGAAAAGCTAAGAATTGCTAAGAATATCCCCACAGATCCTCTGAAACTAAAACAAGTCTGATCTAGCCTTTGGGTAGTACACGGTAAAAAAAAAACGTACTTTCATGTTGACAGCATTATTTCACGTTTGATCAGCGTACTTTCTAGTTGTTGGATTAGCGTAAAAATAAACTTTTTTAGTGTATAGGTACTTCTGTCGTGTTTTTACCGTCCTCGAATATATGTTTAAACTCGTTCAGTGTACTGGGAGGAGCTAATGACAATCAACTGTTGCGAAAATGGGTCATACCGCGGGGCATGACCGATGCAAAAATATCGTGAAAGTAGGTTGTCCGGGTTTTGATCTATTGGGATTTAAAGCTACACAAACGAAGACCTTTCAATTGTTGTTGTGGACTTATTTCTGAAAGGTAAGTTCTTCTGATGTTTTTTTTAGTTTTATATAAGTCTTATGAACTTTGCAGATAGAATGGTAAAATTCTACTTTAGCTACTTTTGGCTATCATGGAAAGAGGTTAGGTTAAGATAATGAAAGATTCAGGGATGCGTCTACAGGCTAAAGTATGTACCAGGAAGGTGTTTTGAAGTATTTACCTCCACTCCTCCCTCTAGAGGGTCCTAACCATTGTTGACCTTTAAAAATCTGTGTGTTATAAAAGTGAAACCTTGTTAAATAGATATTCTGCTTAAATAAAGTACAACAAAATTCTTTTCAGCTTCACAACTTCGCTCAATCCCAATTTATAATGTTTTAAATATATGCAAATATATTTCCTAAATAAAAAAAAAACCATTGGTACGGCTTACAATTATACTCAAATAACAGGAATTGCATTTTCAAAACTAAGGCCAGAGACAATTAAGGTTAAAAAATTTAAGGTTAAAAGTTGTTTTGACAAAATTTCAATAGGTCATGTGACCTGTCATGTAGGCAAATTTCAGGAGCCTCTAGAGGCAATAAGAGTGGAGGTAGGTACTTCAAAATACTTTCCCGGGACATACTTTAGCCTGTAGACCTATCCCTGAAAGTTTCTTTGTTCTAGCTTAATTCCTTTCCAAAATTTGCCAAAAGTAGCTAAAGTAGCATTTTTAGAATTAAACAATGCTCTCTGTGATTCTAGGCGTTTACCCCTCCTTGGAAAATACCCCTGCGGAAAATACCCAGCGGGGTATAATATTTAACGGGGGGGTTTTTTATTGGGGGGGGGGGGGAAAACGCCAGTGACCAACCACTGTACAGTGGCGGGCATTTGCGAAATCAAAAGGGAAAGGGGATTCTTATCAGAAAACACTTTAATAATACACTATTAATATACATAAAAATTCTATTAATAAGATTTAATGTTTCTTTCCATTTTTATACACGTTGTCAAATAGTAATTAGATAATATATTTATCCGACTTCAAATATATTGTAGGATTGTACTAATATAAATTAAGCAAATTAAGTGACATTTGAGTTTTGTGTTAGCTTCAAGAGGAGGGACGGGATAAAAGTCATATACGAAGGAGCGTTGGCCTTTGGGTCCCGGCTCCTTCCAATGTCAAATTGTCTGATAATCGAATCCGATATTTTACGGGTGGCGCCTCATCTTCGCAGAGAAGTGTAACATAATGGAAGTGTCTTATTTTTATTCTTTAAAGAAATCATGTGATTCAGAATTTTGATGTTTTTTTTTTAGTTTTATATAAGTCTTATGAACTTTGCAGTTCGCTACTGCCGTTCCTGGAGATATTGTTAATCACAGCTTGACCTAATCTGAATGCTATACATACTGACATTATTCTCCCACTGAATAATTACTTATTGCTACGAAGAACCCTTCCTGATTGTAGTAACCTTATGAACTATCTTTGCAAGTATGTTGCCAAGATTGAACCAACGAAGAAAGCTCTCCTACCAGCAAGAGTCAGGGAATTTTTAAACAAACTTTAAAACAATTTTTCTTGTTTTTATTGTAATTTCTTAGTCAGATATATGTGACATTGATTATATTGAGTTATATTTAAGTTAAAGTTATGTTAAAGTTATGAGTTATATGAGTTATATTATATTATTGAATAATAAAGAAATAATTGGATTCGTTTGTCTTTTTCCGTAGTGTTTGTTCTGATGGTCATGTTTTTAAGTTGATACCAATTACTCAAAAGTGATAGGTCAAGACTGTTTATGCTTTTTTCTCGTCATGTAGTTGGTTTTCGTGTACAGTTTTTAATATACTGGGCAGGAGCAACTGCAATGGAAATAGTAGAGGTTTCGCTTGGCAAGTTTCACTTTGAATTTAAACTTTGTATGGTACTATGGATCAAGGTCTTTTCGCACTTTTTTCTACTGCCATTTGACTTGATATTTTCCCCAGAAGTCTGGATCTGTGTTTAAATCCAGCCTTTCAAACAGTTCATGGTGACGAACTGTAAGTAAGGAGCGACCCGGCACAATAGTCACTGAAACTCTAAAAAATAGAATTTTGATACCAATAGATACATCAAAATAATTGCAGTTTTTGTTGATTTAAAATATATAAGTTACGAGCCTGAAAAAATTTGCCTTATTTTCGAAAAAAGGGGGAAACACCCCCTAAAAGTGATAAAATCTTAACGAAAATTACACCATCAGATCAAGCGTATCAGAAAACTCTTCTGTAGAGGTTTTAAGCTTCTATCTGCAAAAATGTGAAATTTTTTATGTTTCGCCAAAAGAAAGATCACGGATGCGTGTTTATTTTTTTTTGTTTTTTTCTTTCCAGGGGTGATCGTATCGATCCAGTGGCCCTAGAGCATCGCGAGAGGGCTCATTCGAACGGAAATTAAAAGTTCTAGTGCCTTTTTAAATTACTAAGAAACTGGAGGGCAACTAGGTCCCCTCCCATGCTCTTTTTTCTCAAAGTCACCCGATCAAGATTTTGAAATAACCATTTGGTTCAGCATAGTCGAAAATTTAATAACTATGTCTTTAAAGATGACTTAATCCCCCAAAGCCCCCCGGAGAAGGGCTGCAAGCTATGAACTTTGCCACTTGTTTAAATACAGTTTTGGTTATTGGGATTTATACAGACACTTTCAGGAGGGATTTTTTTAGCAAGAGGGGGGGGGTGGGGGCCAGGGGATTAATTGGGACGATATTTTAAGGGGGGAAGGGACATTTATATGAAGGGATCGCCGGATTTCCAAGCATTATTTAAAAAACGATAAGAAATTAAGTTAAAAAAACAAGTTTTTTCACCTTAAAGTAAGGGGCAACATTAAAACTAAAGTAAGGAGAAGATTTCAACTTAAAGTAAGGAGCAACATAAACTTCAAGGGTCATTCTTAGAGAATTGGAACAACATTCGAACTTAAGCGTAAAGAGCGAGGTATTGACTAAGGGGAAAACCCCATCATATAGATTATAATTTTGGCTCGTTTTAAGTTTTAATGTTGCTCCTTACTTTCAGTTGAAAAAGCAGTTTTTTGTTTTGTTTAATATAATAGGATTCGATTGCGGTACACATGTCTAACTACTGTTTTCTAGTCGTTTGACAACCTGTTTGCTACTGGAAACGATTTAATTGTAATACAACTGTTAGATTATAGACTATTTTTACCAATTGTTGAACAATAATGTTGGTTTGAATAATAGTTGTACATAGTGTAGTTGTACTATATTAATTTTACAATTAATCAAATTGTAAAGGCTGCAATTCCAAATTTTAACTCGGAACCCTCCCCGCTCCAGAAAAAACTTATTTTGTCCTGACCCCAAAAATCCTCGTGCACCCCCCCCCATAAAAACTTGTATGGGTTGCCCCACCCCTAACGGCTAATCATTATCTATTTAGGCTAAGGGAGTTTAATTGTACGCCAAAAAATCAAGACGCGGAGGGTTCTTTGATAGGTAAAAATGAAACTGGAAGGCCACGCCTTTCACGCCAAACCAACGAAAAATTTCGATAAATGACTGTAGTTTCGCAACAGAAAAGGGTCATTTTACGTTGAAGAATTGTAATTTCAGGATGACAGGGATTGGCTATCTCGACTACAGTGGGTCCGCCCATAACGTTAAATCAGTCACAATCTACGCTAGAATACCTTATTTTTAACCCTCTGACTGAAACACGCTGAATTAGCGTCCGTTAGTAAAAGTACGCTTTTTTAGCATAAGGTCCACTTGTTGCACCATAATTTAGCGTAAAAGTACGAACGGATTTTTTACCGTGTAGTTTCCAGTAGAAGAAGAGCTATTCCGTGATCAAACAATATTGAAGAGAAACAGTATTCTATTCTTCTTCAAATAGTTTGGCTAACAGGATCCTCTTAAGCCCGTGCCAAATTATAGTCACACTTGCCGATAAAATCAAAAATACGCACGACTACAGCGCCAATTACGTTCGCCGTTCGTAACTTCTCGAGTTGAACATTGTTCAACTTTCAAACATAAATTTCTTGACTGACCAATCAGAGGTCAAGACTTAGAACAGAGGCTGCTCTAAGAAACTTAGAACAGTGGTTTTTCTACCTGGGAGAGGAATCTGACAAAAGTTAAGAAGATTTAGTTTTAGTAAAGAACAGTTGGACATAAATTACTGTTGGCGCAATCTCATTAAACTAATTTCTGGCAATTTTAATGTTTTCTTTTTAAATACAAGTGTGACGCTAAAATCAAGAAAATTGCCTAATCATTCATGAAATTTTGCTTTTCTTATCGATAGATGTGACTATGATGTAGCAGGGGCATTACTTTACCAAACCCTTTCTGAGGATTAGCCCACTCTCAGAAACTATGTACACCGTGTGGAGCGTGCCAAGCGTGGTGGAACTGTGCCAAGCATTTTGAAGATTGTGTCACGTGTTTTTAGGACTGTTCCAAGCGTGGCGGAGCTGTACGGTAGACGTGGCTTTCCAAGATGTACATCAGGCGGTCCCTCGACCTTTTTAGGTTCGTTTGGCAATTAAGTTAAAACTTACAGTTATTGCTTGCAATTATCACATCTTGTTATAAGATATTCATTTCTTCAAAATGTCCATGGAGGTGGCAATGAATTATGTTTTACGTTAAATTTATATTTAATAAATAAATTAATCAATCTCGGATTCTAGTCTAGGCTGAATTGTAGCATATTTGCAGATATTGTCATGAATTCTCTAGGCTAGGATAATATATATAATATAAGTTTATAAAATTTGTATATTTTATTTAGTTGATTTTATATTCACTGTTAGGCATTATTAATATTTATCCTATCTTCAAAATGACTTCATGATTGCTTCTAAATTGAAAAAAAAAACTTTCTATACCGATAAAACTTCTATTCGATAGACGACAAATCATGTTCACATTTATATTACAAAGCCAATGAAAAAAAAAACTTCGAACTTATAATTGAAAGTAATTTATAATCAATTTTAGTTGTAGGAAGAGCTTAAAGATCAAACCACATATGGCTGTGAATTGTAGTATATTACAAGGTACTGTTATGAATTGTCTAGGCTAGCCACTGAGTTAGGTTAAAGGTGATAAAACCCACAATTCCTCAAGTAACCATATTTTAATTGTTGTGGTTTCCGATCCTTCAAGTAGCGGAAGTTTAGTCAATGACTAGTTTTAAATGGGTTCTTAAAGCCTCATTGAAAACGCTTCGCATTTCTGGCACCTATGTATATACAAGGGTGCAAATTAGGAGAAGGGGGGTGTCCCTTAAGTTTGAAAAAGTACCGTTTTTTAGTATTTTATTTAAAAAATTGAAAAAAGCGGTAATCCCCCCCCCTTAAAATGAAGATACTATTCTTTCAAATATTCATAAAAAATCTAAAAATAACCCTTGGCCCCTTCTACATTTGGTAAATTGGTGCCCCCTCCCTCTGTGTATGTGTCGCGTGAATGATACAACCAGTCATTTTATTAAATACTTAGGCTTTTACCAAATACAGACGGATACAAATTTGACGAATTTATGACAATAAATTTGGCAAAATTTTGGAAAGTTGTTAAAAACGGTGTTGGTGCGCTTGGCCTTGATTACAAAATGAATGTCCCGCTTCTCCTAAATAGAAATATATATATATATATATATATATATATATATATATATATATATATATATATATATATATATATATACATACATACATACATATATATATATATATATATATATATATATATATATATATATATATATATATATATATATATATATATATATATATATATATATATATACTTTCAAAGGCACTTGAAATATATTAATTTTTCAGAAGAATATGTTGGCTTGGTATTAATATTATGTGTGAGTCATCACACGGGCTAACTGATTCCGGATTTATAATTTACGGATTTTTTAACTTTAATTTTGGGGTTCAATTGGGTTGATTCGCTAAAGAGGTGAGATGATCTCTTTTGTGTATATACTTTTTTTTAGTTAGTTAAGCTCGTGAGTTCATCTCTGCAGTAAGTAAGTTCATCTAAGACTTAACTAAGTTTCGTATGAACTTATTTTTGATTTGACACGCTGGTGAGTAATGTGAGTTATATTTTCTATGCTTGCTGTTGGCTATTCCCCGGACCTGGTTAGATTTAGGAAGAGAGTATTTAGGTTCATTGTCTTTACAATATATATACTCCTTAAAGATATTACTCATTATAGATATTCCACAAGGGACCATGGCCGTGTTGTACTCACACTGGTTTCAGGGTTTGGACTTTGATACTTACAAAAAGTAAATGAAGTTTTTAGAAGTGGATCAGCAGCCCAGATTAGGTCCAAAATGTTTTTCAAAACCTATCTCACATGAAAAGAATTTACTCACTGATTTCAATTATGAAATTTTCATTATTTCAAATTTGTGTATCAGAAGTGTTTTGTAGTTAGAGTTACCACATCAAATACCAAGATTCGATCCAAAATGATTTTTTGTAAATGACTGGTTGTATTTTCTTACTGTGATGCATAAATTACCATATAAAAGAGAAGGATGGGGGCAATTTACGGGGGAGGGAGAGGGAGAGTGTAGGAGAGGGATTGAGTCTCTTAGTTTCGTCTAAGAGACTCAAAATACTATCAATTCTGCTTCTAGACCGCCTGACGTTGGGAAGAACAGCTTTGTGCCTCCAAATACTCTTCCTGTCCTGTGTCCTGTTCCCACCAATCTTTCCTAGGTGTCTCCAAGCTGACCCCGGAACACATCTCTATGTCTGCGTTCTATTGGAAAACCTGGCGTGCAGCCTCTTAACTTAAGGAGGTTCCAAAAATAATAGATGCTTCAAGAAGATGCTATTATTATTATTCAGAATAATGTTCTGATACTGAATAAACCCCATTTTATTTTAACATAAAACTAAAAAATGTTTTCTTTCAAGGAAATTACCAATACCTTTTCACCATCATTATAAATTTATCGCTAAAGATTATTAAAGAAGCCAACGAATTAAGGTAAATTTTTACATAAATATTTCTAAATATACAACAGTTTTAATATTAATAGTCATATTTATTTATAACCCACTTACATCAAAAGATAAATAGCGGAGTAAACACTTTAAAAAATAAAAAAAAATAAAAACGTGATACAAAAACATAAATCAACAATAACATTAAATCATAATATTAATCAGCAATAACATTAATCAACACTAACATTAAATAACAAATTTAATAAAGCAAACGGATCAAACCGTGGTGAGGACCAAAGTATAATCCCCTACGGAACAAGTACTGACAAAACCAATCCTCTCCACACAAAAAAAAGTGACCCTTTGTCCGCGTCTCCGGAGACGATTCCATACCTATGCGAACCTGGCAACTAAATACCGTAGTTACACAATTCAACACAACTTTCCCGGTCATTCGTCGCCTGAATCACGCTCTAGCATAATTTATTGGCTCGTAGCAAAGTACTTTGGCTCGGAGCGATTAAGTAGTACAGCACTTTGTGCCTAGAGGTGCTGTAGTACGCGGGGTCATTTTTGGAGAGCTTTGTCAGTAGGCCTACTTATTCAACAGGTGATTATACTTTGGTGAGGACAAACGCCGATACGCGGTTTCCGAAAGCTTCCAGAGCACTTCTGCGAATGCTCGAAATGCTTGAACCATTCGGAGGTGATTCCGGCCAATTCTATAAAACTAACAGCGAAAAAGAAACAAAAATACCCATAGGACGTTTCGTTTTAATTTGGTTGAATCAGAGAGTAAATATCTTTGAGAAGTATTCACGTTCGCTTATATATTTGAACATGGCAAAGGTTCTTTAAAAAATTACAATTTACTTGTCTAGAATAGTTCCCCAAGAAAATATTTGATATTTAGGTACAGAAAAAGCTAGAATCAAGAGAAAGATTTGCTCCGTCGGTGGTTTTAAAAATTGCTATGACTTTTCATCGAGTGTAACAGTTATTCTCTTCCACGTTCGGTTTTGATAAAATCTTTAAATTAGTTGGTAATTTTTAAACTACTGTTTTTAATCTGAAGAGGTTCTCAGCATTAAAAATTATAATTGATATAGACTGTTTTAATTATTGTGTGTATTTGTATTCTAACTTGTAGTTGGGCCCAGTTCCTAATTTCACCTTGAATCCCCAGTGTTTCATTTTGTGTATTAGTGTGTTTTGCTTTACTTCATTGCGTATTGTGATTTTTATTTGCTGCAGATATGATCTATCAGGTTTCCGATTCAGTCACTAGTAAAGTATCAATCTACCTATAAAAATATTTAGTGTCTTTTTTAGCATGTATCCTCATTTTTTAGAATATCGTATGACTGTATTGAGTTAAAAGCTAATCAAGTGCTTTGGCTAGCAAACCTGAAACCTAAAAACACAGACATTGGACTTGTTTCTAAGTTTCTAAATTAAGTTTCTAAATTTCTAAATTAATTTCTATATTAAGTTTCTAAATTAATTTCTAAATTAAGTTTCTAAGAGCAAACCTAAAAACACATTGGACTTGTTTCTAAGTTTCTAAATTAAGTTTCTAAATTTCTAAATTAATTTCTAAATTAAGTTTCTAAATTAATTTCTAAATTAAGTTTCTAAGAGCAAACCTAAAAACACATTGGACTTGTTTCTAAGTTTCTGAATTAAGTTTCTAAATTTCTAAACTAAGTTTCTAAATTAATTTCTAAATTAAGTTTCTAAGAGCAAACCTAAAAACACATTGGACTTGTTTCTAAGTTTCTAAATTAAGTTTCGTAAGTAAGTTTCTAAAAAGCTCATTGGCTACTTATCTCTTGCCATTGTCCTATGAGTTTGCAGCCGTAGATTTAAAATTTAAAGTTTAAATAATAATAAATATCATTTAAAGTTTAAGTAATACCCTCGTCTTGACGCAGGGGAACACTTCGTACAAAATAGAATAAAATCTTGGTATGTTTCTGGGTTTATCGACAATTTTCCATATTCTTCTTCATACACCTTGCATATTTGTCGTTTTGACATATTTGGCTAATTCCCCAAAAACGCAAACCTTGAACTAAGGCCGCATCCAGGGGGAGAGGGGACTACTGGATTTGACCCTCGCCCCCTAAAAAGGTTTTGTCATACTCACAAAAACGCAACAAAATTCAAATTTTTAACTAATATAAACCACTTTTTGATGCGTTTTTAAAAATTACCCCCCAAAAATTTTGGATACGTTCTTGCCCCGAACAGTATTTTTAGTAAGTGCCTATTGTCAACATCATACAATATGATCTATAAAAAAAGGCCCTTTGCAATTTAATTATCGTCAATCCTTCCCCACTATGTAATAAAATTTTTTCTCACATAAATCTACCACGTCATATCTAACATCCAAATACTTCTATAATCAGGGCATATAACGTAACATTAATTGATCAATTCGAACATTCGAACAATCATCCTTGGGGTGGTATAATTACAAACAATGGATTAACCTTCACTTCGGTTCTTAAGATTCATCAAATAAAAAGATACAAGTTCTTTTTTGAAATGAGGGTAAAGAGTGATTTAAAAACAAACAGAGATTATTCTGTATGTGAGGGGGGGGGGGCTTCCACTCTTTATACCAGGCAAGCACACTTAGGGAAGCCTCGGGGCAGGTAAACTTAAATGTTCCCTGTATCTTAGCCCCCCCCATAAGAAATAAAGTCGAATGTACCTGCCTTCTCTTATACCCCAGTGTTTGACGTTAAAATTTAACTTATGCTACGCTTTAATAGCTTTAACTTGACGTTATAAGTTCAACATAGATCAATATCTTCAAAACGTAAATTTCAAACTTTAGCATATAGAGTGGAGAAAGGGGGAGGGGGTGGTAAACAATTTTTTAGTTTCTGTTAGTGCCTATATTATTATATTCAGGTGTAATTTCATCCTAAATATTAGAGGGGCTTCCGCCTCAAACCCATTCTTGACACTATAGCTTTACTTCTGCATGCTGAAATAGGCTTTGAAAATGATAATAGTTCCCAAAAAATTTGCTCTCTAAAATTTCTTGGGAGGGGTCTTTACTGTCAAACTGGTTTTTCATATTATTAACTTTCAGGAGATGGGACTCCCTGCTCCTTCAAAAATTTCAGCTCTTGGTGTAATGCCGTTCTACCTTTGCGTAGATATACATTTGAACACGAGTAAGTCTGATAACCCCCATGCCTTCTCAAGACCAGAACATAATTTGTACTTTACTGAAAAAAAAAAATGACCGTGGATTTCAGTTTAATTGACATATAGGCCTACTGATATTTTTTCGTTAATGTTTTGATAATTGTTTATTTATGACAGTAAAAAAATGGAAATATTTAAAACGTATATAATTTTCAGTAAAGCGCAAATTATGTTCTGGTCTTGACAAGGCTTGAGGGTTATCAGCCCTACTCATGTTAATTTTTTCTCGTTTTGAGTTTGACTTGACTATTTATTGTAATTTCTGTTCGTTTTGAGTTTCATTTATTTAATGACGGTGATTTGTGGTAGTTTTAAGCTTGGAAGATTATTTGACTTGATTTCTTCTCATCTTTGGCTTATTGGAGCTGTTTACTTCTCTTTGAAAAACTTGTTTTGGGGATAAAGTTTTTTAAATTAATTTGATTAAGGGTAGCATAAGCTAACTATGTGGTAGTACTGCGGATTAAAGCTTTGCTTGTCCAAATTTTCGGCCCAAAATTTCAAACCAGCTGCGGCTTGGGCAACAGGGTTACTACATGTCCTTGTGAAAAAATGACCAAATTTGGCACCCCATGTGTTATCAATGGATCTAGAGGATTTTTATCCTTTTTAGTTTTTTTCTTATCATCGTGAATTCCAATTTTATTTAATTTTTTTGAACGTAAGTGTTTTATTCAATGAAGAATAAACGGTTTTGTTTGAGCAATTGTAATAAACTTTTCTGCAATGACGCTTGATAAAAGTTGTCTTGTTTGCTCAAGTTTATTTATGACATTAAAATATGTAAGAATTTAATTACTATGAATATAGAAGTTTTTGCTGAAAAGACGTCATATTCTGATAAAACATGATAAAAATCTTGATTTAATTCCTTATTCGGATAGAATTAAGTTTAAATAAATAGTTACGAAGTCCGTATACATTCTATTGGACTAACTCATTGATTTACTAAGAAAATATTTGCAAATATCAATTTGTGATTTCTTTTTTTGTGTTAATTTTTAAGAAATTAAAATCATCACTTTAATTTATCAATGATGGGGTGTATTCCCTTTCCGATTCAGGGGGGCTTCTGCTCTTTTGCAAATTATTACGAGTTTTCTCAACTAAGGTTTATTATATTTTCTTCCAGACTTATTTGATAATAATGTAATCGAGGTTTGGTTAATCAGTATAAAATAGGGCTGCTAAAATACAATGAGTACAATTTTTTTTGTTCTACCCTTTTGCAAAAGATCTTCTTTTATCTTCTGTAATTTACAAAGTAGAAGTAAAAAAGTGATAGAATAATAATTACAATTAAAACAGTTTTATTTGAAGCTTTACAATTAACTTTTTTGATTGCACCAGATGACGTTAAGTTTTTTTTTCTCTTTCATATCTTTCCCTTATTTTTCGCTTTCATATCTTTCCCTTATTCTTTGATTTTACATATAGAATTTTCCCTTCCAGGGACGGTATGTGGGAGTGCCCATGAAGCCAGAAATAACCTTGGATTATGATGTCCATTTCTTTGTTAGTGTTTGGTTATTCACAGAATGAGAATAAATAAGTAAATTAAAAAGCCGACAATGTGGCGACTATCTCATTTCCTCAATTACTCCAACTTTTAATTCTTTTTTTATGCCAAAGGCTATCATGAAATCGCTTATTGGTCTTATGGGAAACCCGGACAGCGCTGGGTCGCATGATTTTAACTTTGGTTAAGTGATGAGAAAAGCTAACCAACTAGCTAATTTTCGGCTAATTGCTGGCCAAGCGATAAAGAAGTGCTATTCGTGTGGGAACAATTTCAGTTAATTACCTAGTTTGATTACTGGCTAAAGTAAGCAATAATGTGGCACATAACTTTCCGTGTAACACGAACAGGAAAAAATTATATACAAAATTAAATAACAAAAGGTAATAAAAAAAAAGGCTACCCCAGTCAACTTGGGTTCAGCTAAAAGAGCCAGTGACGTAAACTAGTGCAGTTCCACAGCTCCATTGCTAAAACAAGCATAAGAAGAATTTACAAGAATTTACAGTATTTACAAGAAAAAAAATGGGAAAATCAATCTAGGTGTAATAACATAAAAACTTACTTCATTCTTATCAGAGCAATTCTGTGTATTTGATTTGTATATTCACTTTAAGTTGAATTCAATGCCAGCCCCCTCCCTCCACATAAAATCGGAAATAGGGGGGGGGGGGGGTCCCCCCCCCCGGGTTGAATGATGCTGCCTTATTTTTATATATTTGTTCTGAAATTTCTATTATATAACATTAAAAGTGCCAATTAGACGAGGTTTGCCCCCCCTGGAATTCAGCTTATGGGCGCCCATGTATCGTTTTCTTGAGGATTGTGCTATTTGGAAGCCTTTGTTGGTGACCTGTAAATTGCTCTGTTTAAGAAATCCAGAAAACCTGTTACTTTAAGTAAAAGAAGAAATTATTTATCAGAAAACAAGAAGAGAAGAGATTATTGATATCTGGATATCTGTCGGTATCCTTAAATATGACAGTTTCGCGGTTCTCTATGTCATAAAACCAGTGACAGTTATGAATACAACTTGACCTTATGTCGTACGTCTCCACTGCTTCGTCATGTCACAAAGACAGTAAATTCGCGCTTTCAGACCGGTGCTTGATGAAGAGGCCATGACCTTTGGGATCTCCTTGGAAGATTGATTATAATTAACATCATGCCAACATTGAATACTTCAAGATGAGTGTTGTAATTCTACACTTGAAATTGTTTGACAGTGTCTCAAGAAACAGACTTATGCGCTAATGGGGTGACATAATCGAATTTTCTGTTTGAGAGTTTCGGAATTGTGCGCTTCGAACATTAGATTGAATTTATCGCTAACTTTCTCTTTATTATTGAATTGAGTATTGACAAGTCAAACATGTCTACAATTCTCAATTATATCAAAGATTTTACTGCTAGGCCTCGGTGTCACCGACTCACAAAAATGTATTTCCAAAACCTGGAGGGAGGGGGCGTTGTTGTTTCTTTCGATGTTTTCAATTAAAATACCAAAAACCGATATTTTTCAATGAGAATGCCAAAAAAAGACATTTTTTTAAAATCCAGCCCCTTCCCTACCCCTAATGGACACCACTACTTGGCCTTTTATAAGATTTTAGATCTTTTCTGTAGATGTGTTTTTCTCGGGTCTCAAGTAATAAGCTTAAATATGAGGGGTCCATTTTTTTTCACTTTAAAATTAAAAAATCGTAGACGAAAAATTCATACAAATCAATGCCCATTGGGCAAGTGGATGAAATATAGTCAAACAGTTCGTGGTAACGAACTGTAAGTAAGGAGCGACCCGGCTCAATGGTAACCGAAACTCTAGAAAACGGGTTTTTGATACCAATAGATACATCAAAAGAATCAGATTTCAATGCTGATTTCAAATATATAAATTTCATCAAGTTTATTGCTACCAATAAAAAGTTACGCGCCTGAGAAAATTTGACTGATTTTCAAAAAAAGGGGGAAACATCCCCTAAAAGTTCTAAAGCCTTAATGAAAATCATCCCATCATATTCAGCGTATCAGAGAACCCTACTGTAGAGGTTTCAAGCTCCTATCTACAAAAATGTGGAATTTTGCATTTTTTCCCAGAAGAAAGATCACGGATGCGTGTTTATTGGTTTTTTTGTTTTTTTTTTCCCAGGGGTGATCGTATAAACCCAGTGGTCTTAGAATATCGTGGGAGGACTCATTGGAACGAAAATTAAAAGTTCTAGTGCACTTTTTAAGTGACCAAAAAAAATTGAGGGCAACTAGGCCCCCTCCCACGCTTATTTTTTTCCCAATGTCATCTGATCAATATTTTGAGAGAGCCATTTTGTTCAGCATGGTCAAAAATATGATAAATATGTCTTTTAGGATGACTTAATCCCCCGAAGTCTGCAAAAATCTGCAACTTTGTATTTTTTGCCAGAAGAAAAATATACGAATATATAAGTTAGTTAAGTAAGTTAATTTGTAAATACATCCATTTAACAAAAGAACCGTAAAATTTGTAAGCAAATTTTTTTTACTCATTCAATTACGTTTAGCAAAAATAAAAGCTGCATTAACTAAAAAAAGATGAGAAATTCAATAGAAAAAACAAGTTGTTGAAACTGAAAGTAAGGAGCAACATTAAAACTTAAAACGAACAGAAATTATTCCGTATATGAAAGGGGCTGTCCCCTCCTCAACGCCTCGCTCTTTACGCTAAAGTTTGACTCTGTCTCACAACTTTATTTTTTAAAACAATAAAAAACTTTAGCGTAAAGAGCGAGGCGTTGAGGAGGGGACAGCCCCTTTCATATACGGAATAACTTCTGTTCGTTTTAAGTTTTAATGTCGCTCCTTACTTTCAGTTAAAAAAATTTGTTTTTTTTATTTAATCTCATGCAAAGGCTAAATGTGAAAATACCAGGTGATACACTAAGAAAACCTTAAAAAAGAGCGATGATGTGCAGGACCGCAATCAAGATTTTTGTTTTGGGGGGTCACAAAAAAAAACATAAAAACGCACTTAAAATATATTTTCATGCATTTTTATTACGTTTCAGGACTCAGAGGAATATCTCCGGGGGGGGGGCGTTAAACCCTTTAGCCTTTCCCCTGAATACGGCCTTGATAATGGGCCACAGAGTATATGAGCGATCTTAACTCCTTTTTTTGTCAAATGAAAAGGCATTTCTTTTTCAGTTTGTTTTTATCCGGACTGGTAAAATTACTGTCATTTTAAAAGTTTGAAGTTTCCAACAAAGGAAAACACATATTTGCGGGAAGAGTTTTGCCTCTGGGCCTCTCTTGGGTATTTCAAGCTTTTTATTCTATCCCTGCTATCTTTCAAATTTTTTCATATGTTTCACGTCTTATCTGCCTTTTCTTAAATCCCCCCCCCCCCGTGAAATAGGTTCCTAGTATGTTCAAGTTGGATATCTGTGAGAATCTCACTCTTTCGGTCAATAATTACCGCTTTATGATTTGTGAGACACTAAGCAAAACAATGTTTTGTATATATTTTTATGTCATTAAGGGGGGGAGGGGTAAGATTTTGGTTGGTCACAGTTATTTCACACGTGATACCATAATATTAAAAATTTGCCGATATTTTTCAATGAGAATGCCAAAAAAAGACATTTTTTTAAAATCCAGCCCCTTCCCTACCCCTAATGGACACCACTACTTGGCCTCTTATAAGATTTTAGATCTTTTCTGTAGATGTGTTTTTCTCGGGTCTCAAGTAATAAGCTTAAATATGAGGGGTCCATTTTTTTTTCACTTTAAAATTAAAAAATCGTAGACGAAAAATTCATACAAATCAATGCCCATTGGGCAAGTGGATGAAATATAGTCAAACAGTACGTGTAACTAACTGTAAGTAAGGAGCGACCCGGCTTAATGGGAACCGAAACTCTAGAACACGGGTTTTTGATACCAAGAGATACATCAAAAGAATCAAATTTCAATGCTGAATTCAAATATATAATTTTCATCAAGTTTAGTTCTACCCATCAATAGTTACGCGCCTGAGAAAATTTGACTGATTTTCAAAAAAAGGGGGAAAGACCCCCTAAAAGTTATAGAACCTTAATGAAAATCACACCATCATATTCAGCGTATCAGAGAACCCTTCTGTGAGGTTTCAAGCTCCTATCTGCGAAAATGTGGATCTTTGTATTTTTTGGCAGAGCAAAAATCACGGATGCGTGTTTATTTGTTTTTTTGTTGTTTTTATTTTTTCCAGGGGTGATCGTATTGACTCAGTGGTCCAAGAATATTGTAAGAGGGCTCATTGGAACGGAAATTAAAAGTTCTAGTGTACTTTTTAAGTGACCAAAAAAATGGAGGGTAACTAGGCCCCCTCCCACGCTTATTTTTTTCCCAAAGTCATCCGATCAAAATTTTGAGATTGCCATTTTGTTCAGCATGGTCGAAAATATGATAAATATGTCTTTTAGGATGACTTAATCCCCCGAAGTCTGCAAAAATCTGCAACTTTGTATTTTTTGCCAGAAGAAAAATATACGAATATAGAAATTAGTTGCGTAAGTTAATTTGTAAAGACATCCATTTAACAAAGGAAATGTAAAATTTTTATGCAAATTTTTTTTACTTATTCAATGAAGGTTAGCCAAAATAAAAGCTGCAGTAAATAAAAAACGATCAGAAATTAAATAAAAAAAACAAGTTTTTTAAACTGAAAGTAAGGAGCAACATTAAAATTTAAAACGAACAGAAATTATTCCGTATATGAAAGGGGCTGTCCCCTCCTCAACGCCTCGCTCTTTACGCTAAAGTTTTTTATTGTTTTAAAAAATAAAGTTGTGAGACAGAGTCAAGTAAAAATTTGCAAATTTTCTGTAATTCTGGTTTAAGTCACAATGCAGGTATTTCTGACTCCAGACGTACTTTACGTGCAAAAACCATAGCGCAATGCAATGTTTCTGTGATTTCCATACATAAAATATTAATTAGATGCTGTTTCTCCAAGTCCGGAAATCATGAGTTTATCAAACAGTTCGGGGTAACGAACTGTAAGTAAGGAGCGACCCGGCTCAATTGTAACCGAAACTCTAAAAAACGGAGTTTTGATAACAATAGATACATCAAAAGAATCAGATTTTAATTCTGAATTCAAATATATAAGTTTCATCCCCCGAAAGACCCCCTAAAAATTATAGAACCCTAATGAAAATCACACCATCATATTCAGCGTATCAGAGAACCCTACTGTAGAGGTTTCAAGCTCCCATCTACAAAAATGTGGAATTTTACATTTTTTGCCAGAAGAAAGATCACGGGTGCGTGTTTATTTGTTTTTTTGTTGTTTTTTTCTTTTTCCCAGGGGTGTTCGTATCGACCCGGTGGTCCTAGAATATCGTGGGAGGACTCATTGGAACGGCAATTAAAAGTTCTAGTGCCCTTTTTAAGAGACCAAAAAAAATGGAGGGCAACTAGGCCCCCTCCCACGCTCATTTTTTTCCAAAAATCACCGGATCAAAATTTTGAGATAGCCATTTTGTTCAACATGGTCGAAAATATTATAACTATGTCTTTTAGGATGACTTAATCCCTCGAAACCCCCAGGGGGAGGGCTGAAAGTTATGAACTTTACCCAATGTTAACATATAGTATTGGTTATTGGGAAGTATACAGACGTTTTCAGGGGGAATTTTTTCTGGTAGTGGGGGGTGGGGGTGGGTCGGGGGTTATATGGGAAGATCTTTTCATGAAGGACATTTTCATGGGGGAAGGGACATGGCTATGAAGGGGGCGCCGGATTTCCCATCATTGCTTAAAACAAAAATCAGAAATTAAATATAAAAAACAAGTTTTTCAACTGAAAGTAAGGAGCAACATCAAAACCTAAAACGGACAGAAAAATATTAGCTAAATGACAGTGATCGCGTTCTAGTCAATGCCTTGCTCTTTAAGCCAAAGATTTTTTAGTACTTTCATAAGAGCTATTTATTCTAATTAACGGCCTTGGGTTGTCTGCTAACGGCAATTAGGTTGTCTTCTTTCCCTGCGATCAAAGCGACATCTCCCCTATAGGTCGTCTGCTTTCCCTGCGATCAAAGCGGCATTCTACCCTATAGGTTGTCTGCTTTCCCTGCGATCAAAACGGCATTCTACCATATAGGTTTTCTGCTTTCCCTGTGATCAAAGCAGCATTCTCCCCTGGAGGTTGTCTGCTTTCCCTGTGATCAAACTGGCATTCTCCCCTATAGGTTGTCTGCTTTCCCTGCAATCAAAGCAGTATTCTCCCCTATAGGTTGTCTGCTTTCCCTGCGATCAAAGCGACATCTCCCCTAGAGCTTGTTTGCTTTCCCTGCGATCAAAGCGACATTCTCCCCTATAGGTTGTCTGCTTTCCCTGTGATCAAAGTGGCATTCTCCCTAATAGGTTGTCTGCTTTCCCTGCGATCAAAGCGACATCTCCCCAATAGGTTGTCTGCTTTCCCTGTGATCAAAGTGTCATTCTCCCCTAAGGTTTGTCTGCTTTTCCTGCGATCAAAGCTTCATTCTCTGGTATTTTAATGCTCAAAATTTTAATGTACTAATGACTCATTGTTTAGGCTATTATACTTAGTTTCAGATTGAGGAGACATTCTCCCCTATAGGTTGTCTGCTTTCCCTGCGATCAAAGCGGCATTCTACCCTATAAGTTGTCTGCTTTCGCTGCGATCAAAGCAGCACTCTCCCCTATAGGTTTTCTGCTTTCCCTGTGATCAAAGCGGCATTCTCCCCTATAGGTTGTCTGCTTTCCCTGCGATATTCTCCCCTATAGGTTGTCTGCTTTCCCTGTGATCAAAGCTACATTCTCTGGTATTTTAATGCTCAAAATTTTAATGTACTAGTGACTCATTGTTTAGGCTATTATACTTAGTTTCAGATTGAGGGGACATTCTCCCCTATAGGTTGTCTGCTTTCCCTGCGATCAAAGTGGCATTCTACCCTATAGGTTGTCTGCTTTCCCTGCGATCAAAGCGGCATTCTACCCTATAAGTTGTCTGCTTTCGCTGCGATCAAAGCAGCACTCTCCCCTATCGGTTGTCTGCTTTCCCTGTGATCAAAGTGGCATTCTCCCCTAAGGTTTGTCTGCTTTTCCTGCGATCAAAGCTTTATTCTCTGGTATTTTAATGCTCAAAATTTTAATGTACTAATGACTCATTGTTTAGGCTATTACACTTAGTTTCAGATTGAGGAGACATTCTCCCCTATAGGTTGTCTGCTTTCCCTGCGATCAAAGCGGCATTCTACCCTATAAGTTGTCTGCTTTCGCTGCGATCAAAGCAGCACTCTCCCCTATAGGTTGTCTGCTTTCCCTGTGATCAAAGCGGCATTCTCCCCTATAGGTTGTCTGCTTTCCCTGCGATATTCTCCCATATAGGTTGTTTGCTTTCCCTGTGATCAAAGCTACATTCTCTTGTATTTTAATGCTCAAAATTTTAATGTACTAGTGACTCATTGTTTAGGCTATTATACTTAGTTTCAGATTGAGGAGACATTCTCCCCTATAGGTTGTCTGCTTTCCCTGCGATCAAAGCGGCATTCTACCCTATAAGTTGTCTGCTTTCGCTGCGATCAAAGCAGCACTCTCCCCAATAGGTTGTCTGCTTTCCTTGTGATCAAAGCGGCATTCTACCCTATAGGTTGTCTGCTTTCCCTGCGATATTCTCCCCTATAGGTTCTCTGCTTTCCCTGTGATCAAAGCTACATTCTCTGGTATTTTAAGGCTCAAAATTTTAATGTACTAGTGACTCATTGTTTAGGCTATTATACTTAGTTTCAGATTGAGGAGATATTCTCCCCTATAGGTTGTCTGCTTTCCCTGCGATCAAAGCGGCATTCTACCCTATAAGTTGTCTGCTTTCGCTGCGATCAAAGCAGCACTCTCCCCTATCGGTTGTCTGCTTTCCCTGTGATCAAAGTGGCATTCTCCCCTAAGGTTTGTCTGCTTTTCCTGCGATCAAAGCTTCATTCTCTGGTATTTTAATGCTCAAAATTTTAATGTACTAATGACTCATTGTTTAGGCTATTACACTTAGTTTCAGATTGAGGAGACATTCTCCCCTATAGGTTGTCTGCTTTCCCTGCGATCAAAGCGGCATTCTACCCTATAAGTTGTCTGCTTTCGCTGCGATCAAAGCAGCACTCTCCCCTATAGGTTGTCTGCTTTCCCTGTGATCAAAGATTCATTCTCTGGTATTTTAATGCTCAAAATATTAATGTACTAATGACTCATTGTTTAGGCTATTATACTTAGTTTCAGATTGAGGAGACATTCTCCCCTATAGGTTGTCTGCTTTCCCTGAGATCAAAGCGGCATTCTACCCTATAAGTTGTCTGCTTTCGCTGCGATCAAAGCAGCACTCTCCCCTATAGGTTGTCTGCTTTCCCTGTGATCAAAGCGGCATTCTCCCCTATAGGTTGTCTGCTTTCCCTGCGATATTCTCCCCTATAGGTTGTCTGCTTTCCCTGTGATCAAAGCTATATTCTCTGGTATTTTAATGCTCAAAATTTTAATGTACTAGTGACTCATTGTTTAGGCTATTATACTTAGTTTCAGATTGAGGAGACATTCTCCCCTATAGGTTGTCTGCTTTCCCTGCGATCAAAGTGGCATTCTACCCTATAAGTTGTCTGCTTTCGCTGCGATCAAAGCAGCACTCTCCCCTATCGGTTGTCTGCTTTCCCTGTGATCAAAGTGTCATTCTCCCCTAAGGTTTGTCTGCTTTTCCTGCGATCAAAGCTTCATTCTCTGGTATTTTAATGCTCAAAATTTTAATGTACTAATGACTCATTGTTTAGGCTATTACACTTAGTTTCAGATTGAGGAGACATTCTCCCCTATAGGTTGTCTGCTTTCCCTGCGATCAAAGAGGCATTCTACCCTATAAGTTGTCTGCTTTCGCTGCGATCAAAGCAGCACTCTCCCCTATAGGTTGTCTGCTTTCCCTGTGATCAAAGCGGCATTCTCCCCTATAGGTTGTCTGCTTTCCCTGCGATATTCTCCCATATAGGTTGTCTGCTTTTCCCGTGATCAAAGCTACATTCTCTGGTATTTTAATGCTCAAAATTTTAATGTACTAGTGACTCATTGTTTAGGCTATTATACTTAGCTTCAGATTGAGGAGACATTCTCCCCTATAGGTTGTCTGCTTTCCCTGCGATCAAACTGGCATTCTACCCTATAAGTTGTCTGCTTTCGCTGCGATCAAAGCAGCACTCTCCCCTATCGGTTGTCTGCTTTCCCTGTGATCAAAGTGGCATTCTCCCCTAAGGTTTGCTGCTTTTCCTGCGATCAAAGCTTCATTCTCTGGTATTTTAATGCTCAAAATTTTAATGTACTAATGACTCATTGTTTAGGCTAGTATACATAGTTTCAGATTGAGGAGACATTCTCCCCTATAGGTTGTCTGCTTTCCCTGCGATCAAAGCGGCATTCTACCCTATAAGTTGTCTGCTTTCGCTGCGATCAAAGCAGCACTCTCCCCTATCGGTTGTCTGCTTTCCCTGTGATCAAAGTGGCATTCTCCCCTAAGGTTTGTCTGCTTTTCCTGCGATCAAAGCTTCATTCTCTGGTATTTTAATGCTCAAAATTTTAATGTACTAATGACTCATTGTTTAGGCTATTATACTTAGTTTCAGATTGAGGAGACATTCTCCCCTATAGGTTGTCTGCTTTCCCTGCGATCAAAGCGGCATTCTACCCTATAAGTTGTCTGCTTTCGCTGCGATCAAAGCAGCACTCTCCCCTATAGGTTGTCTGCTTTCCCTGTGATCAAAGCGGCATTCTCCCCTATAGGTTGTCTGCTTTCCCTGCGATATTCTCCCCTATAGGTTGTCTGCTTTCCCTGTGATCAAAGCTTCATTCTCTGGTATTTTAATGCTCAAAATTTTAATGTACTAATGACTCATTGTTTAGGCTATTATACTTAGTTTCAGATTGAGGAGACATTCTCCCCTATAGGTTGTCTGCTTTCCCTGCGATCAAAGCGGCATTCTACCCTATAAGTTGTCTGCTTTCGCTGCGATCAAAGCAGCACTCTCCCCTATAGGTTGTCTGCTTTCCCTGTGATCAAAGCGGCATTCTCCCCTATAGGTTGTCTGCTTTCCCTGCGATATTCTCCCCTATAGGTTGTCTGCTTTCCCTGTGATCAAAGCTACATTCTCTGGTATTTTAATGCTCAAAATTTTAATGTACTAGTGACTCATTGTTTAGGCTATTATACATAGTTTCAGATTGAGGAGACATTCTCCCCTATAGGTTGTCTGCTTTCCCTGCGATCAAAGCGGCATTCTACCCTATAAGTTGTCTGCTTTCGCTGCGATCAAAGCAGCACTCTCCCCTATAGGTTGTCTGCTTTCCCTGTGATCAAAGCGGCATTCTCCCCTCTAGGTTGTCTGCTTTCCCTGCGATATTCTCCCATATAGGTTGTCTGCTTTCCCCGTGATCAAAGCTACATTCTCTGGTATTTTAATGCTCAAAATTTTAATGTACTATTGACTCATTGTTTAGGCTATTATACTTAGTTTCAGATTGAGGAGACATTCTCCCCTATAGGTTGTCTGCTTTCCCTGCGATCAAACTGGCATTCTACCCTATAAGTTGTCTGCTTTCGCTGCGATCAAAGCAGCACTCTCCCCTATCGGTTGTCTGCTTTCCCTGTGATCAAAGTGGCATTCTCTCCTAAGGTTTGCTGCTTTTCCTGCGATCAAAGCTTCATTCTCTGGTATTTTAATGCTCAAAATTTTAATGTACTAATGACTCATTGTTTAGGCTATTATACATAGTTTCAGATTGAGGAGACATTCTCCCCTATAGGTTGTCTGCTTTCCCTGCGATCAAAGAGGCATTCTACCCTATAAGTTGTCTGCTTTCGCTGCGATCAAAGCAGCACTCTCCCCTATAGGTTGTCTGCTTTCCCTGTGATCAAAGCGGCATTCTCCCCTATAGGTTGTCTGCTTTCCCTGCGATATTCTCCCCTAGAGGTTGTCTGCTTTCCCTGTGATCAAAGCTTCATTCTCTGGTATTTTAATGCTCAAAATTTTAATGTACTAATGACTCATTGTTTAGGCTATTATACTTAGTTTCAGATTGAGGAGACATTCTCCCCTATAGGTTGTCTGCTTTCCCTGCGATCAAAGTGGCATTCTACCCTATAAGTTGTCTGCTTTCGCTGCGATCAAAGCAGCACTCTCCCCTATCGGTTGTCTGCTTTCCCTGTGATCAAAGTGGCATTCTCCCCTAAGGTTTGTCTGCTTTTCCTGCGATCGAAGCTTCATTCTCTGGTATTTTAATGCTCAAAATTTTAATGTACTAATGACTCATTGTTTAGGCTATTATACTTAGTTTCAGATTGAGGAGACATTCTCCCCTATAGGTTGTCTGCTTTCCCTGCGATATTCTCCCCTATAGGTTGTCTGCTTTCCCTGTGATCAAAGCTTCATTCTCTGGTATTTTAATGCTCAAAATTTTAATGTACTAATGACTCATTGTTTAGGCTATTATACTTAGTTTCAGATTGAGGAGACATTCTCCCCTATAGGTTGTCTGCTTTCCCTGCGATATTCTCCCCTATAGGTTGTCTGCTTTCCCTGTGATCAAAGCTTCATTCTCTGGTATTTTAATGCTCAAAATTTTAATGTACTAATGACTCATTGTTTAGGCTATTATACTTAGTTTCAGATTGAGGAGACATTCTCCCCTATAGGTTGTCTGCTTTCCCTGCGATCAAAGCGGCATTCTACCCTATAAGTTGTCTGCTTTCCCTGCGATCAAAGCAGCACTCTCCCCTGTAGGTTGTCTTCTTTCCCTGCAATCAAAGCGGCATTCTACCCTATAGGTTGTCTGCTTTCCCTGCGATCAAAGCAGCATTCCCCCCTATAGATTGTCTGCTTTCCCTACGATCAAAGCAGCATTCTCCCCTATAGGTTGTCTGCTTTCCCTGCGGTCAAAGCGACATTCTCCCCTATAGGTTGTCTGCTTTCCCTGCGATCAAAGCGACATCTCCCCAATAGGTTGTCTGCTTTCCCTGATATCAAAGCGACATCTCCCCTATAGGTTGTCTGCTTTCCCTGCAATCAAAGCAGAATTTTCCCCTATAGGTTGTCTGCTTTCCCTGCGATTAAAGCGACATCTCCCCTATAGGTTGTCTGCTTTCCCTGTGATCAAAGTGGCATTCTCCCTTATAGGTTGTCTGCTTTCCCTGCGATCAAAGCGACATCTCCCCTATAGGTTGTCTGCTTTCCCTGTGATAAAAGTGGCATTCTCCCCTAAGGTTTGTCTGCTTTCCCTGCGATCAAAGCGACATCTCCCCTATAGGTTGTCTGCTTTCCCTGTGATCAAAGTGGCATTCTCCCTTATAGGTTGTCTGCTTTCCCTGCGATCAAAGCGACATCTCCCCTATAGGTTGTCTGCTTTCCCTGTGATAAAAGTGGCATTCTCCCCTAAGGTTTGTCTGCTTTCCCTGCGATCAAAGCGACATCTCCCCTATGGGTTGTCTGCTTTCCCTGTGATCAAAGTGGCATTCTCCCTTATAGGTTGTCTGCTTTCCCTGCGATCAAAGCGACATCTCCCCTATAGGTTGTCTGCTTTCCCTGTGATCAAAGTGGCATTCTCCCCTAAGGTTTTTCTGCTTTTCCTGCGATCAAAGCTTCATTCTCTGGTATTTTAATGCTCATTCTTTAGGCTATTATACTTAGTTTCAGATTGAGGGGACATTCTCCCCTATAGGTTGTCTGCTTTCCCTGCGATCAAAGCGGCATTCTCCCCTATAGGTTGTCTGCTTTCCCTGCAATCAAAGCAGTATTTTCCCCTATAGGTTGTCTGCTTTCCCTGCGATCAAAGCAGCATTCTCCCTAATAGGTTGTCTGCTTTCCCTGCGATCAAAGCGACATCCTCCCCTATAGGTTGTCTTCTTTCCCTGTGATCAAATTGGCATTCTCCCCTAAGGTTTGTCTGCTTTTCCTGCGATCAAAGCTTCATTCTCTGGTATTTTAATGCTCAAAATTTTAATGTACTAGTGACTCATTGTTTAGGCTATTATACTTAGTTTCAGATTGATGGGACATTCTCCCCTAAAGGTTATATATATATATATATATATATATATATATATATATATATATATATATATATATATATATATATATATATATATATATATATATATATATATATATATATATATATATATATATATATATATATATATATATATATATATATATATATATATATATATATATATATATAATAGCCCTATAGCCTCATATAAATTCGCTCTTGACGTGGCAGTTGAGGGGCAGGTTTCTTGACTTGAGGGGCAGTTACCCTTACCAACAGATTTTACAAAGTACCTTCATTGTTATATTTTAATTAGAATAATTAAAAAAAAAAAATAACAAAAATGCCCCACCTAGATTTTGAAAACATCTTTCTTATACCTTCATTGAAAAATAAAAAAAATAATACCTTTATATAATAAATAGTATTTATGATAAATATGATTATATCCTCCCCCTCCCCTTGAACTTGTTAAAATTGGCACTCCTGCTAATAAGTGTAATTAGCAAAGAAGGTAATGTTTATTAATAGTTCCGTTGTGGTCATGCACCGTGGTCAAACAGTTCGTGGTAACGAACTGTAAGTAAGTAGCGTCCCGGCTCAATAGTAACCGAAACTCTAAAAGACGGAATTTTGATACCAACAGATACATCAAAAGAATTAAAATTTTATGCTGATTTCAGATATATAAGTTTCATCAAGTTTGATTTTACCAATCAAAAGTTAAGAACCTGAGAAAATTTGCCATATTTTCGAAAAAATGGGGGAAACATCCCATAAAAGTCATATAATATTAATGAAAATCACACCAACACATTCAGCGTATCAGAAAACCGTACTGTAGAAGTTTCAAGGTCCTATCTGCAGATATATGGAATTTTGTATTTTCTACTAGAATAAAGATTCGTGTTTATTCTTTTTTTATTTATTTTTTTTTCTTTGTTTTTTTCCTAGGTGTGATCGTATCGACCCAGTGGCTCTAGAATATCAAGAGAGGGCTCATTTTAACGGAAATTAAAAGTTTTAGTGCCCTTTTAAAGTGACCAAAAAACTGGAGGGCAACTAGGCCCCCTCTCACGCTAATTGTTTCCCCAAAGTCAAATGATCAAAATTTTGAGATAGCCATTTTGTTCAGCATTCTCCAAAAATCTAATAACTATGTCTTTGAGGATGACTTAATCCCCCCCAGTCCCCGGGGGAAGGGCTGTGAGTTATGAACTTTGTCCATTGTTTACATATAGTATTGGTTATTGGGAAATATACAGACGTTTTCCAATGGAGATTAAAAGTTCTAGTTCCCGTTTTAAGTGACCAAACAATTGGAGGACAGCTAGGTTCCTTCCCACGCCCCTTTTTACTCAAAATCATCCGATCACAATTTTGAGATAGCCATTTTGTTCAGCATAGTTGAAAGGCCGAATAACTGTGCCTTTGGGGATATAATGACCCTCCCATAGCCCCTGGGGATAGGCCTTTAAGTAAAAAAAAATGCCTATTGTTTACGTATAGTATTTGTTATTGAGAAGTATGAATACATGTTTCAGGGGGGGGGGATTTCTGATGGAGGATTTTCCTAGGGGATACTTTTTCATGGGGAGGGAAGCTTTCAAGGGCTGAATTTTTCAGTGAAAATGTGACACTGGGGGAATTTGTCAAAATTCCTAAACGAAATTATTCTTATATCTTGCTTTCTCTTTTCTGTCTCAATTTTACCCGTGGAGATGTTAACTCAAGGGTAACTGTCCAGCATAAATTTTGACCATGATTGGATTGTCTAGAGAATAAATCCTTGGAGAGAAGAGATTTTAAGGAGTAGCCAGATTTCCTGGTATTATTTAAAAAATGATTTTAACAAAAATTATTACGTATATGAGGCGTTACTCCTCCACAACACCTCGCTCTTTACGCTAAAGTTTGAATTCTGTCCCAATCCTTTAAGAACGACTCCTGACACACTATGTTCATTTAACTAGAACAATAAGAAGTTTTTTTAAATACTTAAAAAAATTCAGCGTAAAGAGCGAGGTGTAGTGGAATAGTAACTCCCTCATATAGCCTACGTAATAATTTCTGTTCGTTTTAAGTTTTAATGATGCTCCTTACTTTCAGCTGAAAAAACATGTTTTTTTTTATTTAATTACAACAAGAATTTTTAAATACCACATTTAGTGGAAATCGAACTTTTTTTGAGACACATGGTTAATGTGTAGTGATTGTGGACTACCATTTTGCAATATATAAGCCTAAGGATTGTTCCTTATATTGTCAGTGGCGATATAAGCCTCAGGATTTTTTTTCTGGTGGAGGGGAACCGCTCTGTTCTATGACAGTTCCTGGCAATTATTTTTCTAAGTTCCGTCATTTAATAATTATTTTAATCAGAGGTGCATCAAAGCATTTAGACGGGAGGATCAGTTTGTTTGAGCTGATGTTCCCACGCCCAGGGCATCGCTGAAGCCAGTAACCCTCTCGCTAAACTGAGACAAAAATGTCAAGCTCTGCTTGAAGAGCAATTGCGTCGGGAGTTTCTTCCTGGTCTAAGAAAAACGTATTTGCTAGGTTAACCGAAATCCCTTTTTTAGCGAGGCTTAAGGAGAAGAGCTTGCCAAAAATTGGCAAGCTCTGAGACTATCTCACATTTTCTTTGCCAGCTTATCAAGGAAGATCCTAACATTTGTGTGTAGAAATGATGCATTGAAGTCACCAGTTGACTTTGAGCTTTACCGTCAAAATGAAATGGCCCAAGTTCTACAACAATAACGTCTGACGAAATCAGTCTCTTTATTGGCTTCCATCTTTATTGGCAAACTACACTATACCGCCAACTAAACTGTTAATTTCCTTGCCAAATAATTATTTCGTTAGTTTTTCCTTCAATCTACTCAATTACGTCGATGGTGTGTATCCCCTCTTCTTCAATTTTTCCTGCTGTAGTTTTGACCTGCTATATTTTTATGCTGTAGTTTGCTGTAGTGAATGATATTTTTAATTAGCACGAGACAGGCAATGTAGTCGATGTTAAGGATCCTTTTCAGAACGCTACTGGCTTGTGGTATCTTCTTCGCATCGATGTTCTTCATATAGTTTATTTAATTAGTAGCTGCAACTACGGCTTGGATGGTATTAGCTCCTTGCAGTCTACCAAGTCCCTGGTAAGTTATACGGATTGGGGGTGTTTTCAATGAAAGAATGGTTTCCTTATGAGTGGCAAAACGCTTTGTAGATGAGAAGGACAACGCATGCATTTCTTCAAGGATATTGAATAGCTCAGCTGTCAAGAGTCATGAATTGCAACTATGCTCTAGTACACTGTTCAGTCTGTGGGCCTGATAGATATTATAAGGCGCCAGGAAACTGAGAAATTCCTGTAACTTCTCCTAGGCTACATTAATGTGGAAAAAACGTTGCACTTGCTTTGTCACAAGATTGAGAAGCTAGTTTATCCACAGGAGTTCATTTCCTACACAGGGTTTTCCGTAGTACTTTTTGCCATTGTACCCTGCCCAGTTTTGACATTAGCCTTGCTAATGGTCTCTCTTTAAGTGTATCTTCTGAAGTCATAGTGTAGATTATGGCTGAAAGCTTATGAGAATGTAACGCATAGGATTTCGCAAGCGCCATCATAAGTTAAAATTTTGAATCTAAATATTCGTCAAGGATCTTCTCTCTGACTTCTGCTGAAAGCAAGTCCATCAACTCATTCTGGGAGGTTCTATGTAGAAAGGTAGCTTTATATGGTATATATCGAGAGACATGGCCTTATCAAAAACATTGCTGAATACTGGCAGGTAAAAGTATGATCTATAATTCGAAGGGTTGCTTCTTGAACCAGCTTTGAAAAGAAACATTGTCGCTGGACTTTAATTACTTCTTGGAAAATACAGAGATTAAAAAGAGCTTGTACAATCTCACTTTAAGGTGCAAGAATTGCTGGTAAAATGAACTCCAGTACAATCTAGGTCTACTGAGGAACTACTAGTGGCGTACATTCACAGAAATTAGGGGGAGGTCAAAATTTATTTATCAAACTCAAGGGGAGTGGGGGGCAATTTTCTTTTTTTTTTTTTTTTAGCCTTTTCAATAACGAATTTCCGAAAAGCCATTTTCCAATAAAATGCCGAAAAAAGGTGTTTTCAACGTATAGTGAGAGGAAATCTAAGTGGAAAATGCCCTATTGATGCCACTGGGACTTGCCCTATAGTCAGACGAAAATATTATAAATTTTAACTCTGTTATAGCCTCCGGTGACATTGATTTTAGAAGGTACTGGAAAATACCTGCCATCCTGGGGTGCCATTGGGGGAGGGAATAAGATGGATATTTTCCTCCCATTTTTATTCATCCTAGATTTTTGAAAACACCTTTTTTTGGTATTCTCATTGAAAATATCTTTTGGGCCATTTTCATTGAAAAATCGAAAAACGGCAAAATTGTACTCTTAGATTAAAAAAATATATTTTGCTCCATTCCCCTTACATTCCCATTCCCCTTGAATTGGTGCCCCTGCCACCGCTGTGGTTTCCAAACAGCAGAGACACATGACACTAGTTCATTTTTCGACAACTTCTTTACCGAATACCCAACAGCCGTTGATTACTAAATTTTCAGGTAGAACTGATGTTGAAAGACCTAGTTTCAAGACCAAATGAAAAAATTTCCAAGTCTATCTTATATCTTTACCTAGTCTCAAAAACTTCATGAAATAAAAACTGGACTTTGCTCGGCAAATAATTAACTTAAATAGGGTCCTGTCAAGAGTGGATCCAGGATTTTTGTTCGGGGGGGGGGGGGGTTTAATAATTTTCGACTCGGTTTTCGACTAATTTTACTAATTTTTACTAAGGTTTTACCAATTTTCGACTAATTTTCGACTCGGTCAAAAATTTCGGGGGAGGGGTTCAAACCGGGTAACCCCCCCTCTGGATACGACCTTGGCTCCTGTAATACATATACATCCAAGTGAGGGACTTGACAAAAAAAATCCATTTTAAACACAGATCATCCTTTCTACTCCAGCTCTTGAGCAAATAGAGAGTCATTCAATGGTTTAAAGGCTCCAAATTTTTGCATTTGCTGCAAAAATGAGGGGTTCCGAATTTGGAGGAGTAAAGTTTTCAGCGAATTATAAAATAAATCAACACTTGTGTTGAAATCTGACTCAGATTCAATTCGGTACCACACTTTTTCGTTGAAACATACATATAAACGCTCAAATACCTTTCGGACAGACTATAAAAAATTCCCATCCGCGATAAATTTCTACTACACGCAGGTTCAGGAAGGGGTAACTCCGAAAAAATAGGGGAGTGATCTGAAACGTCGCTTACCAATACACAACTGTAAAGGATTGGCAAAGAAGAAAAAATGCTAACAATTAGCGAAACTGTTATCTTAGTTACTTTCGTAGGTATAGACGTCATTGGCACGATACTATCAGTGGCAAATCCCGGAGGGGGCGGGGGGAATCTGGCCCCTAAAGATTTTTCTGGTGCCCCCATTCATTTTTTTCTGTTTTTCACTCTTTATTTTAAATAAATTTGTCAAATCGGTCAATCCTTGGCACCCTTGTCACAATACCCCCCAAGATTTCGCTTATTGGCGTCCTTGTCACATTGCTCCCCCCAGACTTTGCTCTAGATCTGCCCCTGTATACTATACAACAGATTTACAGAAGAATCATCCAAAAGATGATGGATAGTTGATTCAAACTTAAAATAAATAGAAATTAACGTAAACAGGAGTAGGGGTAAAGTCCCCCAAACCTTCTAAAAGTCAGATCTTTATTTGCTTTTTAATGAAAGCAGCTTTTATTTCGAACAGTGTGTTTTTGATTTGTCGTCACAACAACATGAAAAAGTAGGATCTCAAGTTAATAAAGAAGACTGGTGCCACCACTCTCCATCTTACCTTCTTAAACAGTCTAAACGGCTTGGGCTGCATTTTGAATAGTGGGGTTTTTGTTTGTCAGGAAATTGCCGTAATAATCAAGGTTACTGAAAAGAACTATGCATGTAGACTGATTGTTTAATACACAATGATATTACTTCTTGGAAGTCTTAATGATTTTTATTATTTATGCTGATAATTCTAAAAGAAAAAAAGCCTTAAAATATATTTTTAACTTATCACCACTCTTTACTTACTTTTGAAAAACCCTTTTTTATCCAATTAATAAAATCAGTTAAATTCTTGTACTTTTCCATTGCTTATTTTAAGCTCATTTGACTCGGCTGCTCTACCCTCCCCTTGGCGTTCCCCACGTCTGCAGCAGTATTGAGTTGGAATATTTCCATCGTTGGGGGAGGGACTGTTTGACTTTGCTGTTGTTGAAATTCTTATGCATTGTCACTTGAAGTTAGGAGTAGCCTCATAGATGCAACCAGTTTTAGGTCATTCTACCACCATCAAGGGCGTATCCAAGAATTTTGTTCGGGGAGGGGGATCACAAAAAACTTTAAAAACTGCATAGAATATTTAATATACAGTTTGTTACGTTTTTATGAGTCCGGCAAAAGCTTAAGGGGTGAGGGTGTTGAAACCCCGTAGTTCCCCTCCCTTGATGACTTTGACAGCGACTGAAGGGAATTTTTTCATACCCTTATTTGTTTATTTCATATGCTGCATTTGAAGCTTCCGTAAATAAAATTATATATGAAACCGAGGTTGCTCAAGGTTACGCAGGAAGTCTGTCCAAGCTGAGCTGTGACCTAACATGACCTCATCTGGCGAACTTCTGAAGATTCAATCATATTGTTAGACAAACAAGAATGTTCAGAAAAGATAAAGGATGCTATTCATAAGACCTTCTTCAGCTAATTGGCGATGCTATGACAATATGTTGTTTTCCCTGTTTTCAAAATGGTTCGGCTAGGATGTCGACATCTTGCGGACTACCATTCATTAAATATAGGCTTTGTCACGGTTTTACCCTAGGGATGCTTAAAGCGCCCCAAAAGCCATTTTTTGCTAGTTTTGTTAGACTCAAAGCGAAAATTTTGTTCTTTTCTACATCCATCTCATCTTTTCTAGAATCTACTCGAAAATCTCCAACTCAAAAATCTCGTTCACAGCACAAAATGAAAGGAGTTCAGACATAGCCACGCATACAGGGAGGAATTTTTCTCTGAGGGTGGTAAGGGGTCATCCATAACCCTTCATTATCAAAGGAATGAATTTTTCAGTTTCATACTTAATGTTACGAGTAACTATCAAAGGTGCTTTGTGACTAAAAAAATCTTGCTTTTGTTCTTTTTAGTGTGATATTGGACTGTTTATAATATCGATTTACTCTTTTCGAATCTGTAGCATCTTTTTCCGAATAGAAAGGTTTTATCTACGTCTGGTGTGCAAAGTGCGAAAGGTCAAATTGAAAGCTTTCATGGAGAGAGCAAAAACTACAGTTTTCGATAAAGAACCATAAATTCGAAAGCACATGTTTTAGATTGACAGATAATAAGTAAGCATTTAGGGTATGTCAAAATACGTGCTAACAAAAGAAGAAAATGAACAGCTGTAGTGAAGTTGGGCTGTCAGGAAGGTCGAAGTGTGCCCTCGAAATTATAGCCTGGAGACACATCTTAAGACTAGTTTCGTTAAAAATAATTAAAAAATAATAGCAATAAGTAAGCAGAATACTGTAATTCTAAAGGCGCTTTTTGAAATTTTAATCAAGCATATATATTCATAAGCCACTCTATTAAAGTCTTGTTTTTTTTGCGCCTCTCCCCCAAAGTAAATTTGTACAAATTTACCCAGTGGTGTCGTTTGGGCGGGACAATGGGGTGCTGTTGCCCGGCCCAATAATTTGGAGAAGAAAATTATTAAATAGCCCATGATCCTTGACTCTCCAGATGTAAACCCCTCTTCCCCCTCCCAATCACAATGCTGGAGTTACGCCCCTGTATATGCCTGTTCTTATAATCCTGATAAAAGGAGTCAAAGTCAGCTAAAAATTGAAATAGGTTTATAATGACTATGAATTCCATTTTTTGAAGGCAATTCACATTTTTCATCCGTGTCGATTTTAATCGCGTATCATAAGTCAAATTAGAGCTTTGAGTAACATACCCGACACATTGTTGCATGCCAAGCCAGGTGTGAAAGTTACTTAATATCAGTCAATTTGTAAAGTCATGTGTCTGATGGTTATCCAGCCCGGTATGTCAAGGGTAAAGTACTATATATCGTATCTAGATGGGTGGTGTTGCAGATACTTTGATTAAACCTGATGAGATACAAATTTAAGGTAGTTTCCCGCGACTTTGCCGCTCAGAATGTTTATTGGTACGCGTGGAAAAAAAGTTTCCGAAATAGTAAGTGATAAGTAGAAAGATAAAGTATTTTTTTTTCTTTTACACTACACCGTAGAATGTTTCACACTTGAGAGTTTGCGTTACGTTATGTGATCTTATGGAACAAATCTTGTCCGCATTGCAGGGAGCGCAAAGTAGACTAATGCCACCTGAAATTTTATGTCAAACAAGTTTATTTACTATATTCAAGAATCAATATAGTATCCATAAAATGGAGTTTCTGGGAGAGCAGTTAATACATTTTGAAAATAAATTTTTCTTAGAAAGTCTTTCGCCCTTGGTCAGATATTGGATGTCCACCACTCATTTTAATATTTATATAGTTTGCTTATGACGAATTTGAGGATTTTAGACGATGGCTATGGTGGTTTTATGGAGTTTCGCCTTATCCTAGTGTGAAAGGAATTGTTCAATTGTTAAAGATTACACTTAGTACAGCTTAACTTAAGCCCTTAGCCAAGAAAATTACTTGCGTAGTGTGGAAGCCGCGTTTCAGTGGCTAAATAGGAATTTAGCCACTTTGGCTACGTAAGGTTCTTAAAAATTCAAACTTGTATTTTATTGGTGAATTATTGTTAGCTGACAAAACCTAGAAGAATTATTGTATGTTAAGTTACCTAACTTTATGAGTGGTGATGTCAAACCGTTACTACTAGACAAATGAATCTTGATTCCATCTCTTGAGACCAGAATGGGCAGCAAGACATGTAAGTAGGGAAGAGGGCAGGGGAGGGCAACTGCCCCCTCGTAGAACTTCAAATTTACACTATATATTAATAAGAATTTTTATATGTCGGAATTTTTCTGTTGGATGTTCAGTGGTTGAAAAAGCAGGAAATAAACATATTGGGCATTTTCTTCCGATATATAGGTAAGAGAATGGCCCACGATCGGCAGGTTTTGAGTCTTTCAATTCTCCTGGAATTGATTCAAGTGATAAAAGGTTGTTGAATATGCCAAAGTAAAGGTAATTTATTCAATATCATCCTTGAAAAAGACAATTATCATAATCCAATGTCGGCTGGTTTGGCCGACAAAAGAAACAGAAAAGTGGCCAGGGAAACATTAAAACTTGGTTTTCGGTTATAAAATTAAAAAAGAATATAGTCAGTATAAAAAACTACAGATGAATTTTAGTAAGGTTTAAAAAAAAAACAACTGAAGAGTATTAATTTCAAATTATAAATTGACTGATAACACCAAAAGTAAGCCGATCCGCTAATCTTGGTGTCCTACCTGTCGGTGGTTGCAGTTTCATTTCAACTTCTGTCTGTCTTTAAGACACTATCCGTGTCATCGGTTAGCGCAAAGTCTCTTGCTCCAGTCTACTTCAGAAAATGGATATGAAGTTCTTCAGTTGCTAGTTTTTTTAATAATGATAATATAGTGAACAGGATTCCCTTTTTGCTCTTCAGCTAAACCAGTATGTAGTCACCAGCCTTGAAATTCTCAGTCTCAAATTGGAAATTGCTGGTAGGGGGCTCGTCTTCAACGTCCACACTGGAGTCTGAAGAATTGTTGTATACAGATTCATCTACGTCATATTCATTATTCCAACTGCAACTCTTGTTACGAGAAACATGCCTTTTGCCATTTAGCCTTTTCACTTCTCTGACTTTCTTCCTTTCCAGGACTAGGGCTTTCTTGGCAGATACAGATTTTATCCCAGCAGTAATGCGTTCTTTCACAGGGGTGTCAGTGAGCACTTCTGATTTTTTTTCTTCTGTCGATTTTTCATGTGAGCCTTTTGAAAAGGGGTTTGCATGAATAAGCTCTTTTAACGAATCATGTGCTGACCTTTGCTTCTCATTTAGAGACAGAGCCTGTGCTCCGTTTGTTTTGGGGTCTATGTTAAAGAAGGAGTCTAAATGTCACACTGAACTTACACTGAGCATAGAAGCATACCTGGTAAGTGCTTCACTAGATGTGGTAGGTATTCTGTCTGAGACATATGACGAGAGGATCTCCTTATCCTTGACGACATGTCGGTTAGTGGGGTAGACCCCACTTGTTCTGATTCGACGGATTATATTTTCTTTGAGAATAACACTGCTGCGGTTAAGGTAGGAAATGAGGTTAGCAGCTGGTTTTGTATTAAATCGGGAGTTAAGCAGGGTTGTGTTCTATCCCCCTTTATATGGATTATTTTGATGGACTTTGTTTTAAGGAGCACAGGAAAGGCAATGGGAGACCACGGAATCAAATGGGGAGGAAAAAGTCTCCTGGACTTGGATTATGCTGATGATTTAAGCATCCTAGATGAAAGTGTGAGCAAAATGAATGAAGTTTTAGAGGCTTTGCGAGTTCAGGGTGCTAGTATTGGTTTGAAAATTAATGTTAGGAAGACTAAGTCACTAAGGCTAGGAATAAGTGAAGATGAAAAGGTGACGTTGGGTAATGAAAAGATTGATCAGATGGGCAGTTTCACTTACCTTGGTAGTATTATTAGTAAAGATGGTGGGAGCAGTGAAGATGTTAAAAATAGAATAGCCAAGGCTCAGGGTGTTTTTTCACAGTTAAAAAAAGTCTGGAAGAATAGAAAGATAAGTCTGCAAACCAAGATTAGAATATTAGAAGCTGAAGTGATGACAGTGGTCAAATATGGCTCTGAAGCCTGGGCCCTTCGAAAAGCGCACGAAGATTTGCTAGATGTTTTCCAGTGAAATTGCTTACGGATTGTTCTGGGTACCCGGCTGACTGACCGTATTCCAAACAGTAGGCTATACGAAAAATGTGGTTCAATACCGCTTTCTAGGGCTATAATTAAAGAAAGGTTGAGGTGGCTAGGGCACGTTGTTCGGATGAGGGATGACAAATTGCCGAAGATTGTTCTTTTCGGCCAACCATCTAGGGCTAAACGAAAAGCAGGTCGTCCGCGTCTGGGGTGGGAGGACGTCATAAAGAAAGGTTTAAAGGAAATGGGAACTTCGTGTGCGGGTGTAAAAAGGGAGGCTTTGAATAGATTGGGGTGGAGGAGGAGCGTGCGTAGCTGTGTTGGCCTCAGGCGGCTTGGTGCTGCGGTGAGTTGTTAGTGGTAGTAGTAGTAGTAGTATATTTTCAGGAGTGAAAGCCTTTGGATATGCTTTCCCCAGCAGCTCAGTAATGTTATACAGTGATATAGTTTTAAATTGGGCATTCATAGAACTTGCGGCTTCTTGGTTGTAGGTGGCCTTAAGGCGCCCCATGACTATCCTTTCTAGAGGCTGTAGTTTGTGAGTAGTATGGGGAGGGACAGCTAAAAGAGCGACGCCATTATTTTTACCTAGATCAAGCAGATCGATGATCCATAAGCTTATCTGATTGTCTATTTTCAGAAATAGTGGTGACTGTTTGGAGAGTTTGACTTGATTGATAAAATGCTGCGAGTAAAACAATGAATGAGAGGCAGTCATCCAGCTAGAAGCATTTTCTGTGTCGATCATGGTGGTTCCTGGTAAATCTCCCTTGAGTAAAATTCCTGGACTCTATTTTCCTCGGGGAAAAAGTAGAGGAGGGACTGTATTTCCAATTAATTAACACCAGCACAAATCGTGGTCAACTGAACTCTTTCTGCTGATATTACCTTCCCTATTCGCTTCTGGCCTCGATGTGCAATGATCTTACCAGGTTTGTGGATGTCTTCAGACCCGATTCTTCAACATTCCAAATGTCTTGTGGCCTGAACATGTGTTTATCTAGACCCCACTCCAGGTTGTTAAAGATAGCTTCTACACAATGAAGGTTGAAAGTGGTTGTCCGTCACAAGCTTGTACTTTCTGGCGTTCTTACTGATAGAGTCTTAAGACGATTTATAAAGCCCCGGTACCAATTTTTACCTGCAATTCCTCCACTTTTATACTCTTAATAACGGAATAAGTGTATGCAAATTTACGTGCTTATAGGGGAGTACAGTCGAAGTACATATCAGGTATCATTTTCAAGTAAGTTACTAGTCCTCGTCTTGTTCCTCTGTAAGTATTTATCATGTGCTGTAACAAGATGTAAAGAAACTCAGGTACAGACTTTGTAGAGGGATATTCAGCTTCTCATCTTTCTTCATGTAGTCTTGCAGCATTTCTCCAGGGGCACCCATGGCACTTCCAGACAATCTAACTGACCTTTTGTCGACTACGACAGAAAAAAATGATGTTTTCTTTTCTCCTGGATTTCAGACATCTTTATTTCTTTTCTCTTCTGGTTTACTTTTAAGCATTTTATATTGAATGAAATTTAACAGGACAAAATAGAATTTCAGTTCACCTACTGGTCTGACAGTATTGGACAACACCAGAATTGATTAAGTTTTGGGTTTTGAGCTTGCCTTCAACCTCAAAATATACTGTTTACACAGCGTTTACAAGCATAGCTCACTTTCGGACGCCTTGGTACGGCATGCCGAACCTACCCCAGGTATTGTTGCCGAACGTGAGAGTTTGACATCCTGCGGGATGAAAAAATGCTAACAGGAAACCGGTAAAGACGGCAAGTCTTGGAAGCTGCCAAAAGATAGGCAAATAATAAGACACTAAAACGTGAGTACGGCTTTTCTAGTATTCATAATAAGGCATAAGCCTTCAGATAAAATTTGAGCTAAATTCCAGTTTTAATCACCATAAAACGTGATCCAATCTGATATTTCTGGTAAAAGTATCAGACAGTTCATGGTAACAAACTGCATAGTAAGAGCGGCTCGTCTCAATAGTAACCGAAACTCTAAAAAACGGAATTTTAATATCCATAGATACATCAAAAGAATGGGATTTTTATACTGATTTTAATTATATAAGTTTCATCAAGTTTTTCTCATATCCATTAAAAGTTACGAGCCTGAGAAAATTTACTTGATTTTCAAAAAAAGGCAAAAAACCCCTAAAAGTCATAGAATCTTAATGAAAATCACACCATCAGATTCAGCGTATCAGAGAACCTTCCTGTAGATGTTTCAAGCCCCTATCTGCAAAGTGTAGAATTTTGTATTTTTTGCCAGAAGAAAGATCACGGATGCGTATTAATTTGCTTTTTTTCCCAGGGGTGATCGTATCGATCCAGAGGTCCTAGAATTTTGCGAGAGGGCCTATTTGAAAAGAAATTAAAAGTTCTAGTGCCTTTTTTAATCAACGAACAAAAGAAAAATTGAGAATAGAATCACTGTTTATTAATCAAGGCCAGACATTTTTAAAACATACACTACTATCTGATGTCAGAGCTTTTATAATCCTCCAGAAATCCCCACAGGTTTTTCTATTGGGATAATTTGCTTTGGCTAAATGTGGGTCAGTATCCCCTATACCAATTTTGATTTGTAATTTTGCCCAACTTTAGACTTTTCAATTGGATTCTTTGAACAAGAAGCTGTTATCTAACCTTAATGTAATTTGTGTCACATCACTATTATAAGGTTTATGTTTTCTGGAAATTGGAAGTAGGATACTGGGTCTATTATATTATAGTATACATTATACTACTGAAAGTAGAACATAGAACATTCTAAAGAGCGAGTTTTAGCGTAATATAGAATGACGAGTTTCTAATATTCAAAGGACCTCGGGAAGCATTTATAAGCCCCCTCCCTCCATGACAGAATCAGATGCACCCCTCTAGACAAGATGCTGTCTACACCCATGCAGCAAGACCGTATCCAGGAATTTTTTAGGGGGAGGCTATTTTTGTTCCAGTGGGAGGAGGTACTAAAAAAGAACTTTACAAAACACAGTCGGACACAAATTTCGGGGAAGGGATGAATTCAAGCCTGGTAACCCCCCCCCCCTGAATACGGCCCTGATAAGAAAAAATTATGGCTCAATCAAATTTGAAAGTTTCAGGCTCTTCATTTTGTGATCAGAATGCATAGCACAGGGATACGACCAGTGGGAGGGCTTACCCCCTCCGGAATTTAGATTTTGCTGATTTTCTGGGCCTTTTTTTGGTTCAAAATAACAAGAAAAGGTTATTATTGTCCTTCCTCTCCGTTAAAAAATTATGTATGTTCCTGGCACAGCAGGACGTACTTTTGGCTCCTCAGGACTCAATCAAGTTTGGGATGGTTACTCCATTTAATCTGCTGTCGTTCCAAAGCCAGATATTAGTATTGGAAAAAAGGAAGAAAATAATACACAACAAAAACTCCTCTATTTACCTTAGAGGTAAGATAATGTTAAAACAAATCATTGGGAGTAAAACTATTGTGCCTGATTTGATGTGTATCAGACCCAGAGCACATGCTCTGGTTGGGACCAATGTTAACAAGAAGCAAGAAGAAGATTTTTTTTTTCTAATTTCGTCCCCTGATTGCTAAATTATCAAACTTTGCTGTTGTTTTAAAAATGAGTAAGATTAAAACCATGGTAATAATTCAGGTAAAAACCTTTATTTCCTGTGACAAGTTTGTCTATGATGAATATGAGTGGTGTATTGGTACAACAAGTTTGTTATTCTGAATTTTTAAAGTCCTTAGGATTTGAACGTTAATAGGCAATCGAGTTCTGTAAAAAAAGAAAAGAAAAAAAGACAAGAAAACAAGGTCGTATCCAGGGGGGTCAGGGGGTTTGAACCCCTCCCCCGAAATGTTTGTCTGACTGGTAAAAACGTAACATAAATGGACATAAACAAATTTTGTATGAGTTTTTTTAGTTTTTTTATGTACCCCCCCCCATCAATTTTCTTTAGTAAAACCCCCTCCGAAAAAAAATCCTAGGTACGGCCTTGCAAGAAAAGGAATAAAAATTATTTTGGATCCGGGCAAGCAAATATAAAAACCTGACTCTCAAGAAATCATTTTCTGAAGTTGCATAAATTATGCCAAAGAAATGATATGTAGAAATGCTAGCCAGAACATAATTTGTACTTTAATGAAAACAATCCTTATTTTGAGCTGAATGTTCATATTTTTCATATAAAAACTTATTATAACCTAGATTATTGAACAAAACAACAAATGAATGTGGATTAAAAGTTTAATATACATATACGAATATTTATTCCTTTAAGTCCTTGTAATTTTGGATTTATTAAAGTTAAAAAAGTCAAAACATTTAAAATACATTTTGTTTTGAGTAAAGTGTGAATTATGTTCTGGTCTTCAGATGGGTTGGGGGGGGGGCGTCAGCCCCACTCATCTTAGTTTCTGCTAATTTTTAGTGTGACTTGGTTATTTATTGTAATTGATTTTCGGTTTGGGTTTTATTTATTTATTGATGGCTATATTTTTGGTGGTTTTACGCTTGCAAAATTGTTTGGTTTATTTCTGGTCATTTTTGGTTTAGTGTAGTTCTTTACTTTTCTTTGAAAAGCTTGTTTTGCGAAAAAAAATTAAATCAATTTCTGTTCCTTTTACTCACATAGTCTTTTTCATTGGATTAATTAAAAAAAAACTTTGCGAAAAAGAAGTTTATCAAAGAAAAATCTAAATTTTCATCAAAAATGTCTACTTGTGAGATATTTGTATTCTATAGCTTAGTTTCATTACAGTCCTTTAGAAACCGATTGGTCTGATTAGTTTAATTTGTAAATATGATCGCACGATCAAAGGCTTGCTTAATCATTGAAGCTAAAATATTTTTAATTTACAATATGCTTCCTGGCAAAGATAAGATGGCTTCAGACTGGCCCCCTTAAAATCCTGAATTTTTTTTAAAATGTCTGGACATATCTTATTCAAACTGTGAAGTTAAGTTTTACTTTTTATCATTGGCTTCCCTTTAACATTTTTGTTTATATTCACACGCCATGTCTATCCCATACATGGGATCCCATAAGGGGGGCCGGATCATTCAGCCCCCTGGCTGAATGATGCTGCCTTCATTTTTATATTTTTGTTCTGAAATTTCCATTATATAGCACTATAAGTGCCAATTAGACGAGGTTTACCCCCCCCCCCTGGAATTCAGCTTTTGAGTGCCCATGATCCCATATGTGTATGGCAAGACAACTCTTGTCATTAAAACTGTGCTTGCATGTTACATTTGAACGAATTTTCACCGGTGTGGGTTCTCATGTGCATGGCAAGATTATCCTTGCGACTAGAACTTTGCTTGCATACGTCACACTTCAATGGCTTTTCACTGGTGTGGGTTCTCATATGTATGGCAAGAGCATTATTGCGACTAAAACTTTGCTTGCATACGTCACCCTTGAATGGTTTTTCACCGGTGGTTCTCATGTGTATGGCAAGATAATCCTTGCGACTAAAACTTTGCTTGCATACGTCACAATTGAAAGTGCATACCTCCACTGTTTCCCCACTATTTTTCGTGTTTCACTTTTCGGCAAAATTTCTTCTATGGAATTCCAATTATAACACGATCTTATTCACTTTTCAAAATAACATTGTTAGAAAATTACGCTGAACAAAGCTGATTCTCCGAGTAAATAAAAACACTGGTAAAGCGTTGTGCATGCAGCCAAACTAGACAAGAAACAATTAGACACCGTTTTCACAGACATCTAGGGAGCAATTTTGACTAAGGTTATCCTAGTACTTGTCGATTTTAAACAATTATTTACCATATTTTAACATTTGTTTCATATTTTTAATATTTTTTAGGGCCTAGGGGACCAATGTTTTGAGATTCACACATCTAGGGGGCAATTTTAACTAAGGTTATCCTAGCACTTGTCGATTTTAAACAATCATTTACCATATTTTAACATTTGTTTCAAACTTTCAATATTTTATAGGGCTTAGGGGGGGGGTGATGTTTTGAGATTCTAATGTTTCTCTTCTTGTACTAATAGAAAAACCTATAAGACGATGCTTTTAACTTATAATGTATTTACGGTTAATGATTTCTAAGGCCGTAAAATTATCTTACTCTTTCAAACAGCCGGTTGCTATTATTCAATGGGAGATGGTTCACAAAATTTGGGGAGGGGGTGGAGTGAAATCAAGCGACGCAAAATTTATTGTTTTTCTCAGATATGTTTGATGAAAATATCAAAAAGGCGATTCCGAATGAAAATACCCTAAAACAGGAATTTTCCCTAATTCAGAGAGGACACACATTATGGAGGGCACATATCCCCCACCGCCAATTGACGTGACTGTTATTAATCAAAGTAAGACAGAAAACATCACCACTTTCATTTTTCAACTCTCCTGCTAATATTTATATCATGCTACGTATTCGTATCTTTCCTTAAGGTTTATGTTCCCTGAGCAATTTTTTGTATCTTGCAGTTTCCATATATCAACGAAAAAAGAGAATTTTGATTGTATTTCTAGTATTCCATAGATTACAATCAACTCTATTGATTTGCCGAATTAGATTTTTAAAATTTGGCGTACATGGTATATTAGATTGAAAATACTTTGAAAACATTTAAAAAATCAAGGTGAAAATCAAGGGAGGCGACACCTTTTCACTACCTCAACTGCTGCCATCTTTACACCTATGGTAATAGATGCAACTTTACACCTATACTTATAGATGCAACTTTACACCTGTACTTATAGATGATAGCACACTCGCTCAGACACACGGGTATAGTGAGAGAGACATACAAAAAGGTTAGGTTTATTTAAGGTCACTTAGCGCGCTAAGCGAGCTTAAATAAACCTAACGTTTTTGCATGTCTCTAAAAAGGCTTAAATTAAATAAATATGTAACGTTTCTGCCACTCTAACAAATACTATACACTTTCTTAGAATAATTCATTTTGACTTAAAAAAATAGGATGCAGGTGTTTGTCCTTCCGATGTTTGAAAATTACTGAATTAATACATACAATAAACTAGTTAATGTCGATAACTAGCCATAGAGTACCATTGCGACAGCTGCGTAGTGTCTATGAGCAAGCATAGATAACAATTAATGTAGGCACATAAATTAAAAATTATGAAACCAATGTTAAAATTATGTAAACTACTACTGTAAATAATTGCTTAAATCCTAAAATGTCAGTATATCCTAAGTCAAAATTGTCAAATATCCTTTATGAAAAAGAACTTTCTGCCACTCAAACAAATATAACATTTGAAGTAAGTTACAGAATATTTGCATACCTGTGTAGTTGAATTTGTCCTATGCAAAAGTACTTTTTTTTATTAATTTTGATACTCAGTCATCTATTAATAGACTTTTGAATCTGCTAATAGTATCTTTGTCTCTGAAATTTTTTTTTCTAACATCTCCGACTTTTTAACAGATATTCTAAACGTTGACGTGCTAGCGTACCCTAAAAATAATGATCATAAGTGTGTGTGTGTGTGTGTGTTTATGTGTTTGCTTGCATGCATATATTGGGTTTGGGTTTAGTTCAACATCGTCCTAAATATTCCCTGAATATTTTCACCTTGATTTTTAAAATGTTTTCAAAGTATTTCCAATCTAAGATACCATGTACGCCAAATTTCAAAAATATATGGCGAATGAATAGAGTTGATTGTGATCTATGGAATAACATCAAAATTGTCTTTTTCGTTGAAATATGGAAACTGCAAGATACAAAAAAGATCCAAACTTAAGGAAAGATACGAATATGTAGCAGGATATAAATATTAGCAGGAGAGCTGGAAAATGAAAGTGGAGATGTTTTCTGTTTTACTTTAATTATTAACAGTCATGTCAATTGGGGGGAGGGGGGACATGTGCCTCCTTAACCTTAGTCAAAATTGCCCCCTAGATGTCTGTGAAAACGGTGTCTAATTGTTTCTTGTCTAGTTTGGCTGCATGCACAACGCTTTACCAACGTTTTTATTTACTCGGAGAATCAGCTTTGTTCAGCGTAATTTTCTAACAATGTTATTTTGAAAAGTGAATAAGATCGTATCATGCTTTGAATTGTATAGAAGAAATTTTGCTTAAAAGTGAAACATGGAAAATAGTGGGTAAAAACTGGAGTTATGTACTTCAAAATAGTTTCCCGTGACATATTGTAGTCTATAGACACATCTTCAAAAATTAAAATTTTATAACATAACGGCTTTTTTCAAGATCGCTAGAAGTAGGGGAAATGAGATTTTCACTAATAATTTGGGTAATTTGTCTGTTTAGGTCATTGGAAACATTTAAAATGAAAACATTCTAAATTGCTATATTTGATATTGTTAAGTAAAAAAGTGTCAAAATCGATTGTTTAATTCGTTCGCCCATCCAACTCTCAAAAGATGGGGTCTGAAGACATTTTTGATAACTTTTGTCTTACATTTATGTCTCTTAATGGACCCACTATTCCGTCATATATAGCTTAGCTGATACGCAAATAATAATTCAAGCCTTTCTCTCTCTTTAAATAAATATTGACCATGCTCCCCGTTTAGTACTTGTTATTTATACCGACCACACTTATACATTTAAAATTCCCACGTTAAATATATTCGGAAATTTAAATCAAAACATCCCACCAAAATAAAAAATAATATGTATCTCTTAATGGAGCCACTATTCCCTCATACATAGCTTAGTTGATATGTAAATAATATTTCAAGCCTCTCTCTCTTTAAATAAATATTGACCATACTCATCGTTTGGTACTTGTATATTATACCGACCACACTTAATGGACTTACCATTCCCTCAGATTTATCCCATAGTTGATAAAACGATTAATATGCCAACCCTTTTCTCCTTTTAAAATAATTATTTCTAATTCTATGTGCACGTCAGAATCTCATTTCAAATTCCTTGCAAGAAATAATCTGCAATTTGTCACTTGAACTCTAACGCCCTCTCTAAAGTAGGTCAAACCTCCTTTCCCTTGTCTTATCAAGATATTATTATTATAGGCCATTTTTAGATCTACGTTCGGAATATAGAGATGTTGTTCTGGTTCGAGTCGAGTTGTCTTCCATATATGGGCGTATCACTGAAATTGCATACCTTTTTACTACTATGCCCTGGGGGCATACAATATCGTATAGAAAGTGTTGTCATAAAAACTTAAAAAAGTGCTATTTCGATTGGAAATTGAGAGGGCTATTGCCCTTTTTAATAGTCAAAAGTGACCAGAGGGAGAATAGCCCCCCCCCCGTGCCCATCATTTTTCCAAACCTTTCCGATCAGCATTTTGATATAGTCATTTTGTTCAACGTAGTTGAAAGGTCTGGAAATTATGTCTTTGATGATGACAATCCTCCCCCATAGCCCTCAGTAAAACGGTCGTAAGTTATGCCCTTGGGGCATTTAACATTTTTATAGAAGTTTTTATCGTAGAAGCTTCAAAAAGGGCTCATTCGATTGGAAATTGAGAGGACTAGTGCCTTTTTATTAGTCGAAAGTTATTAGAGGGCAAATGTCTCCCTCCACGCCTATCATGTCCCCAAACATTTCCAATCAAAATGTCTACATAACCATTTTTTCAAGTCTATCAGAAAGGTCTCGAAAATTATGTCTTTGAGGATTACAAATCCCCCAGCCCTCAGGGCAAAAGTTGTAAGTTTTGCCCCGGGGACATATAGGGTTTTTATAGAAAGTGTGGTCATATAAACTTCAAAGGAGGCTCATTGGATTGGTAATCAGACGCTCTAAAGCCCTTTTTAAGAGTCAAAATGATCAGAGAGTAGCTACCCTCTCCCCCTACACACACGTCATATTGTCCCAAAATGCGTCTAATATAAATTTTGAGATATCCATTCTATTCAAAATAGTCTAAGTATTATATAACAAGGTTTTGGGGTTGAAACAAGCCCCAAAGATTAGGGGAAAGGGTTGTAAGTTATGCCCAGGGGTTATTAAAGGTTTTTATGGAAGGGATTGTTGTTTAGCTTCAGAAGAGGCTCTTGTTTCTCCATGAAAAAGACTATGTCAATATAAAACAAACAGAAATTAATCAAAAAAAAACTTTTTGCACAAAATAAGTTTATCAAAAAAAGTAAAGAACCCTATTAAACCTAAAATTAACAAAAATAGAATCAGATAATCTATCAAACATACAACTACCACAAATCAGTATCAATAAATAAATGACACCCAAAACAAACATAAATTAAAATAAGTGAAACTCAAAACGAGCAGGAATCAATCTGAGTAGGTTTATAAACCGTATAATTTCTTAAAGCCAGAATATAATTTGTACTTTACCGAAAAAATTCTTTTAAATGTTTTCACTTTTATAACTTTAAGAAATCAAAAATTAATCAAGATTTTAAGGAATAAATATCACCATATGCATATTAAACTGACAATTCACATTTCTTTCAGTAAATTCATTTGAATTTTTTTAAAATTATTTTGTATTAAAAACTATTTTTGTTAATTACAAAAGGTTTCTATATACAGCAATTTCTTTTAAAATGAGCCATTAAACAGCTCTCTATTACGATGATTAATTACTTACGATTATGACGCTATTGATCAATCTTGACCATGAAAATGCGGTTTTTTCGTAAAAAAATTGTTTTTTATTAAAAAGAATTTTAATTTAAATTCAAAGCCTAATTTGCCCCCAGGGCATAACTTAGAACACTTGCCCTGAGGGTTGTGTGTGTGCGGGGGGGGGGTTGTCAGCCTCAAAGACCTAGTTTCCAGAACTTTAAACTACGTTAAACAAAATGGCTATCTCAAGATTTTGATTGAATGTGTTTGGGGAAATAATGGGCGTGGAAGGGGTGTTAGTTGCCTTCCAATCTCTTTCGACTATTTAAAAGGGCACTAGCCATTCCAATTTCCAGTCGAATGAGCCCTTTTCGAAGTTTCTATGACATTTCCTTCGATACGAAGTGCCCTGGTATGGAGTAAAAAATATATTGTAACAACATCGTTCTTTACTTAGGCAGTGCTATTGCGCTGCCTATGATACTAATGTACAATTTTTCATAAAAATTTATTTTGTATTAAAATTATTTTGGTTAATTACAAAAGATTTCTATATACAGTAATTTCCTTTAAAATGAGCCATTAAACAGCTCTTTATTATGATATTTTACGACCACCCTTTCCATAATAAACCTTATATGCCTTCGGGGCATAGCTTACAACCTTCGTGCTAAGGGCTGTGGGGAGGAGGGGGGGGGGGTTGTCGTCTTCCTCAAAGCCTTAATTTTCCAAAATTTTCAACTACGCTAAACAAAACGACTCAAAATTTTGATTAGATGTGTTTTGGGAATTGATGGGTGTGGGGTGGGGGTTTCTTGCCCCCTAGTCAGTAGAGGAGGGGGTACCAGCGCGACGGGGGCTCCTTATATGGGCATAGAATACTGACGGGGCTCCTTATAAGGGCATAGCCTCCCTAGGGAGAAAGATTGCGTAATGGGGTCAATGACCTCTTTTTTCCAAGGTCGATTTATTTGATGTTTCTATGTGTAATAACTCCGGGGCGAAGGTTGCACATGCGCATTGAATTCTAACGGGAAACAATGTTATTGATCTAGGACTCGAGGGGGAAGTGAATTTCCGAGAACTTGATTGCGTAATCGTTCGTGAATGTCATGGTCTCCAGAAATAGTATTTGTTGTTGTTGCTCGAGCCAAATGTTATGACATTCCCGGAAACAGTTAGATCACGTGTTTCCTTCTCAGAAATCAGCGAGTCGGATACATCCTCCTTCTCAGCCAATCAGAGGCCTGCTTACATATGATTTCTCCGTTACATAACAATTCGCCCTTGAGATTTCGTATATAACGGACATGCAATGTGATTAAATTATCAGAAAGCATTGTGACACAATGGATAGAACACATGAAATTATTGATTAACTTGAAGCCTTGGAAAATTCAATTTACCATGTAAGTTCTGTTTTCATTATTTTTATTTTAAAAATAAAATTATTTTCCTTGGTCAACCTCTAATATATTCGAGTAAACCCCCCCCCCCCCACATACAATACAAACATCACTTTACTCACAAGGAAAACATAAAATATGTTCTTTTACCCTCAAAACCTAACCCCATCCCCCTTTGTTTTACAACCAAAATTCTCGCAAAAAGAAAAAATTATCCCTCCTTCTATATTTCCAGCTAAAGTGTCTACTGACTTCCGTCACTGTTGTTATTAACCCGCTCTGTTTTGACACAGGACTCCAATGTGAGGCCTATAATTAGCTATCACCCTTTCCGGCTTACAAACACGGTCAATGGAACTATTCTTCCGTCAAATTAAAACGATAATTAAGCTAGGCCTATGCAACCTGTGAGGAAGTAGAGAAACAAGTTATTTTCGAATTAGGGTCTAACAATATCCCCCTCACTCCCCCATTGTCTTACAACCCCAAATTCACGCAAAAAGAAATACCATTTTGATAAATTCCTTCCCTCTATATTTCCAGCTAAATCCCCCCCCCCACCATTGTTTTACAATCAAATTCTCGCAAAAAGGAATAATTATCCTTCCTTCTATATTTCCAGCTAAAGTGACCGCTGACTTCTGTCAATTTTTATTGAAAATGCCGTTCTGTTTTGACACAAGACTCCAGTGCGTGGCTAAAATTAGCTGTCACCCTTTTTAAAGCATTTCCTGTAAAAGGTTTCTCAGATCAAAATGGGATGTTTTTCTCCTATCAAATTAAAACGGTTTCATGCAGACAATTGAAATTTATTAACCGCAGGCATATACAATCTCTTTTTGGAGAACCGGTGAAATCTCGTTTTTTTCAAATTAAGATCTAACAATATATTTAGGACATTGGCGAAAGGGGGGCGGCGCATCATTTTAAAATTAAAAAAAAAACAGTTTCTTCGTGTTTGGGCAGTAAGAGAACCGAGGGTTTATAATAAAAAAATATATATTTATTATTTTTACATTTACATCCAAGATTGTAATTTAGGCCTATAACTGCTAGGCTAACAATCTTTTTTCTATTTTAAAGACCTAGAGACGGGAAACATTAAAAAATATTTCTCAGCATGGTAAAAATAGGGGCATGTCTTGCAAATTTTACCTATTGCTATACTTTTGGGTTTAGGGGGAGGGGGCTTCTTAGTGATAAATGCATTTCTAGAAAAAATTATATGGATGATGATACTAACTTTCTTTCTGTAAAAAAGGGTCAAATTATTTAGATACTATTTTTTCTCTTCTTTTTAAGGCCAATTATGAAGAATGCGTGCCCCCTCCTTCCATGAAAGCCAGAGATGACGAGGCAGCCCCATCAGTGCCAGCCCCAATGCAGCCTGGGTTTAAGTTAAAGAGAGAGTGGGCGGCTTCTTATAATATGGTGAACCCTGCCGAAGCTATGCAAGATCGTGAAATAGCCGGCCCAGTCGCACAAGAACATAGCGACGCCGCCCCGTCCACCCTCCAACACGCACTACCCGGGCCATCCGGCACCCAAGTGCAGCCGGGATATAAAAATGTAAACATTTTTTCCTACCTTTCTATTTTTTCCAATTTTTAGTCCATTTCAATCCCAATATGAACTTATCTCTGTGAGATATTAACCCAGTATTACATATCTAAATGTTATTTTTTGCAAAGAAACCACTCTTTTCTAATATTTGCTATCTCTTTGATATCTCATAAGCAAATATTTTTAGGTAATTTCTATTAATAATCTCTGTCATTGAAACTCAAAATTCTATTTTTTCTAATCTTTGATATTTTCTATGCATTCCCCCCTATCTCTTCGCCGCTATCACATAAGCGAATATTTTTCATGGGTAATTTCAATTAATGCTCACCATTTGAAACTCAAAATCCCCTATTTTTCACAATTGAATATCACAAAGTTTCAAGAGAAGGAACTGAGATAGAGATTATTCACATTTATCTATTTGTCACATATGGATCCCGTAATTTGCGCAAGGATATTTTAAAATAGCCTTCAATCTTACAACCCTTGCCAATATTTTAGTGATGGGGAAACATTGTTGACGATATACTGAGTTAACGGTTTACAGCATTTAAGTGTACTGTTTTCTCGTCTGAAGTTCAGGCTTTTCATTTCAACCACTCGTGCGGTGGCCTACAATAAGGGTCGCGGAGCCCGGAATGCGCCGGTGGGTCCGGGGAGTGCTGTGGGGGCAAGGTTAGGGAAGTGCCGGGGGGGGATGCGCCACGGGTCAGGGAAGTGCCACAGGGATGCGCCACGAGTTAGGGGCGCACCGGGGGAGGCGCCACAGGTCAGAAGAACTCCACTGGGTTGTGCCGCGACTCGAGAGAGCTATGGGGGAAGCGCCGTGGGACAGGGAAGCAACCTGGGTCCTAGACGCAGTTTAGGACGTAATTCAGGGCCTGAAAAGTGCCGTAGGGATGCGCCGCTAGAAGCGATGCGGGAAAGTGCAGCGAAAAAAAATTTTTTTAACACTCTTAAAATAAACGAAAAAAGTATTGTCTGCCTTTACGTATCTTAGAATATCTCCATTTGTATTAATCAAATGCTATTTAGAAATAGTATCACAAATTTTCAAAGCTATAGGGATGATATGAGCACATTGAAAATAAATTATTTTTCACCTGCAGGTTGGACGAGCAGTGGTCTCCTACTCGGCATCTAGCGGCGAAGAGGACGGAGAGGAGGCACACGTGGAGTCCCCCAACAATTTAACATGGGACGATAGCATTGAAGTACCTTTTAATATTGACGAGTTTTTAGATGATTTTTAACTAATTTAGATAGTAGCACAGTTGAACAGGGGGACTTGAGTCAAAACACTTTGAAATTTTTAGACGATTTTCCCGGGTATTCAACAGGTAACCCTCCCCCCTCCTATACCATCCCGACTCCACTTCGAACAACTGAAGTGGATCATTCACCAATTATTGTTGAACAGCTTGGGGGAGGGGGTAATATACAAGAGGGAGAGGAGGGTACAACTCTCCCAGACTTTCAGTTGTCCAACAGAATTTTAAATAATATAGTTGTTTTCACTGCAACGTTTGGTGACCCTTTTAATTCGCTTTTGTCTGTTTATTTTGTCTTTGACCCTGTAGAAATTGTACACAACTATTTAGATAAAATTCGTGCACTTCTGGAGAATCAAATTCAGGTGTGGGGAGGTAGGGATTCAATTAAGGTCTCCATTGTTTTAAAAGTGTTTTATTTGAATGAGG